>NW_008608739.1:0-13917 GCF_000691845.1 Merops nubicus | reverse complement strand
AAGGATTCTATGATTCTATATGATTCTTTATTACCATGAGAATGATTTATTTTGATATAATTTAATTGACAAGTAGACACAATACACACTGTATTTATGATTCTTAAATAGGTAAACAGAAAGAAAAAACGTCCCTCTTTTATAGTTGCTCTTACTGATATCAAGACCTCACTTATGTTACTTCATAACTTAATTTGTTTGGAGTCAGAGATACAGTATCTTTTACAAATTGCCATTGAATGTGTTGTGAATGTGTTCTTGTCTGTGCTAGAAATTAGCAAGAAAAATTGATACAGCATTGCATCAAATATGAGTTGATCTTCTAAACGACTTGCCAAGAACCAGCTATACTTTCATTCTTGCAGCTATTTCTCTGTTTCTTCCAGGGCTGGCAAAGATTGGGATGCTTTTTTTCATTTTAGTACCCATTATATACTTGATTTTTTCATGGTGCTTTTTGTGTCAGACACTAAGGAAGGAGTTGTAAGGGACTTTTTAAGGGTTTCTGCTGTTAAGAAACAAAGCTGGTAAAAGAATTATTGTTTGAATTATGCAGTTGAATAGCTGCGGCAAAGAAAATGTGAGACTCAGCTGCATGGAACTTCTGTGTAGAAACAGAGCAGTCTCCTGAGTTGTGCATCCTTCTTTATACAAAGGGTTTTACATTTCCTCTTGCCCAGAGGCTTAATTTTACACTGTTCATTGTTTATATCTGTGCTTCTTATAAAACAAAAACAACCTTAGAAACTGTAAGAGCACTGGATTTCCAAGCTCATTTGTATCTTCTAAGATGCAAGTCAGTTTTGGGACTGGATTGTCCTTTGGCTTCTGGGTAGCAGTTTGGATGTGAAAACAGTGATCTATTCTGTTGGCTGGCTGACATAGCAGGTCCAACGTTCAGCCTCTTGCTGGAGCAACAGGAGCCAAACACACCAGTAGGTTCTGGACAGGGTTATATTTCATTACAGTTGCTGAATATCCCAGAATTAAGTTTGCAAAGCCAAGATTTTAGAATTTAGCAAATGCCAAGCTTAAGATCTTAATGGAATCTTTATGGATCTCCTTTGTCTATCTGCCGTGTCATGCTATTTTTAATTACTCATTAATGTGATGGGCATGCATTGTACGTGTAACAGGTTTGTTTACTGACTTTGACATACGAAGAAAGAGAGCTCTTCTCTTTGGGTGGGAGAGTTCAAGGAAAGGGTGTCTGGCAGCATGTAGAAAGTGCTCGTGCACCTTTCTTGTCTGTGAATGACTTTTCCTTTGAAAGCTTCCCTCAGAAATTTAGGGAGATGCGAAGATGATCTCCAGAAAGATAGATGGATTTGTGAGTAGGAAGGTTGAAATGGTCTATTTTAGATTATGTGTTAAAATCACAGCAGGATGAAATGCTGGGGTTTGAACCCCGAGCCCCTGCGTTAAGGTTGACATATGGGTGATCCCCACAGCCCTTCATCCAGAGGGGTGAGTTTGCCTTAGAGCTTCCCCCCAGGGTGCGGCCGGCCCTGCAGGGAGAGCCAGAAGGGAAATGAGCCCCAGGGGTCCCGCAGTGAGTTGACAAAGGTCAGGTGTCTGCTGGGGGATAAAAGCTGGGACCACTTGCAGGGAGTCAGGAGTGTCTGTCTGTGAAGTGGATGTACTTCATAGTGCTTCCTGGTTGAGGAAGGATCTCCTGAATCTCCTGGAACTGGGCCCTGGTCAGCTTGGACCTTTGCAAACTTGGGCTAGGAGGGTGAGAGCTGCCATGTAGCCACCTTTGTCTTATTTGTTCAGCTTCCTGATCTGGCTGTTTCCCATTCCATCTATGGGAAGTCTTGGTTCTTTGTTCCACCTGTTGTTGGTCGGGTGATGTCTTTTGGGTGATGTCTTTTTTGGGATCGTTGAGGGCAATGTCAATTGCATGTGAACTAATTGACTTGTTTGTACCCCCAGTGATTGTTCATGGGATTTCCTTTTTGTATTCAATACAGTTCACTTACTGGTTCATTTCCTGCTGGTTGTGTCGTTCCTGTTAGGCCTAGTCCTTGGCAGAACACAGGATATTTGCAGTAATACGTTTTTGGGTGTAGTTATAAGATAATAGGCAATTGGCACGTTCTTGTTTGGCCATTATTTCTCCTAAGGAAAGGAAATACACATCCTTGTAAGATGCGATAGAATTAGATAACATTTGAAAATCACTGTGTGGGATTTCTGATTCTTTTGACTGTTTATTTTTGCACAACTTGTGATGCTCAAGAGCACGCAGTTTCTGGCATTCACCAGAAGATGTACTTAGTATCAGAGCCGAATAGACTTGGGGATAAAGTTTGTGTGCTCGTTACAATGGCAATAGGTGAATCTTGATGTGAATCTTCAGAAAGTTATATTGCAGTGAAGCTATGAAGTCAGGTGAGACAAATAAGGGAATCTCCACCTCAGTACTAAAAGCACATACAGATCTTGTCTAGCTTTGTCCTCACAATAAACCATGTTTCATGACAGGATGTATGTTGACCTCCAGTGTTTTAAGCAATAGATGATGTATAAGATCTCATTTGGAAACTAGTCAAGCTTTATTGCTCCTCGGGTTCATAAAGAATTAGTTGAAGATAAACAACTGGAGAAGTGTTCTCATTGCCAGCTCTTGCGCTTCCTCCCCACTGTGGCCCCACACTCCCTGTCCAGCCCCAAATTAGTACTTTTTGACACTGACTAGCTCTAAATGGTATGTTCCAATGAGGAGCTGATGGACTTCAGGGTCTACGGAGTAAGCTGTCGTCTTGTTTATGGAGGTAAATCTGCCTGGATAGGTGTGGCTCTGGTTGAAGCAAGGGAAAGATGCTTACATTGTGTTTGAGAACTTGTGCATTTAAGGCCCTGGTTACAACAGTATCCTACGGATTTCTATTCTGGAGACCAACCCTAGCTACTATGTTAAAAAGCCAAATTTTGTGCTTGGTTACTGCATGGAATACCAGTAAAGTGACTGTGGTGTGTAATGTTGCATACAAAGCAAAACATAAAATTTAGCTTCTTATTGATGACACACTTGTGATCCTGACAGACATTATTTGTAATTAATTGCAGTAAAAGGAAAATGGATCAAGACTGCATAGTGGGAACTCTATTAATAGTTAGACTTTTGTTTTCTAACTGTAGAGTCAGTGTTTGGCGTACTTCACAAAATACTATTTTTGGCGTTCGCAAGAATGTAGTGAATGCTCTGTTGCATTTTAAAATAGTCTAACTGAAAAGCTGATGAAAATTAGAATGACAAATGCTTACCTCTTGTGACAATAGATGTTGCATGTGTGTATTTTTAAGCAGTTCGTTCTTGTTCAGGTGCCTGAAGCTCCTCAGCTTCAAGATTGGTCCAACTTAAGTGAAATTAGTGTGCCTACACTTGGTGCTGTGTAGATTTGTGTCCTAGGGAGGAGTTTGGTAGTCAAGATTTCTTCATTCTTTAATCTTTTCTGGCACACTTTCATACAGCTCATACTCAAACATATCAATACGTATATTTTATTGAGTTACCTACTATAGTCACATTTGAAAATGTGGGATTTTTTAACCTTTCTTTACCTCCATCTCCAAGGATATACTTTCTTCACTCCCAACTATGACAAGTTACGTACACTTGTAACTTGCATTGATTCATTGAGATGTGCAGTGCTGTTTAAGACCAAGGTAACCTGTTAGCACAGAACAGTTGGAGCTGGTCCTGGAGGCTGGAATTCAGGAATATGAATTCATTGTGAACTATACATCTGCTTCTGATAAAATGGTCAAATTATTGGTGATTCTAGTGCCAAGGGTACACTTAAGAAGACAGCAATCTCCTTTCAAGCAGGTCGTGTCTTCTGAATGACTTATTTGGAGGACCTTTTTCATTTCAGTCCAGAAGATCTCCCTATCTAGGATGGCCACCACATCGTGAAAAGACCATGGAGAATTAGAATTTTGTAGTCACACAGTGTTTTGTGGATGTGTGTCTGAAGTGGTTGTCTGGCCCACTGAAGAGAGAAATCAACCATGCTATTATCCAGAGTACTCGAAACAAGAGCTTCAGGACTTAAGTGGTAGTATGCCATACGAAAGAAAGCCTTACAGGGTCTGTTGCTACATTGTGAGGGGTTCCAAAGGGGTGGGTGATAATAGCCTCTGTTTCCCTCGGCTGGTTCAAGGGCATTTGGTTTTGTATCCTGGATTCTGAAATATCCATATGAATTTATAATGGTTATTTTAAAATTTCACTGTTCTCTATTGATTCATCATTATGTTCTTTGCTATGGGAGGTACACTTATATCTTAAGGACAATTATTTTTGGTTCCACTAAGCCCCTCTGTCACTCCCCCTTCTCAGCAGAACCTGGGGAGAATATACAATGAAAAGCTTGTGGGTTGAGATAAGAGCATGGAACTTCCTTAGCAATTAGCACTACAGGCAAAATAGGCTTCACTTAGGGAAATTAATTCAATTTATTGCCAGTTAATTGTTACAGAGTAGGCTAGTGAGAAGTAAAACAGAACTAAAACCACCTTCCCCCCAGTATTCCTTTCTTCCCAGGCTCAACTACATTTCCAGCCCCTCTACCTCCTGCCCTGTCCTCGAGCAATGCAAGGGGATGGGAACTGGGGCTTGCAATCAGTTCCTACCTAACACTTTGTCTCTGCCCCTCCTTTTTCCTCATGTTCTTCCCCTGCTCCAGCGTGGCTCTGACCCATGGGATACAGTCCTTCATAAACTTTTCCAAAGTGGCTTGCAGTTTTTCGGGAACTGCCTGGGGACCCGTTCCATGGGATGCAGTTGTTCAGGAAGAGGCTGCTTCAGCATGGGTCCCTCATGGGTCACAGGTCCTGCCAGAAAACAGGTTTCGGCATGGGCTTCTCTCCATGGGCCACAGTTCCTGCCAGGAGCTGTCTCTAACGTGGGCTGTCCATGGGTTGCTGCTTGCTTCAAGGCACGTCTGCCTGCTCTGGCGTGGCATCCTCCATGGGCTGCAGGGGGGTTTCTGCTATGGAGCATGGAACACCTACTCCTTCTCCTTCTTAACTGACTTGTTAGTGTCTGCGTAGTTCTTTTTCTCACGTTTTCTGCCTTCTCATTCTCACAGCTGTTGCACGGTGTTATTACCCCTTCTGAAATATGTTATCACATAGGTGCTGCAGGCGTTGCTGATGGGCTCAGATGTGGGCAGTGGTGGGTCCGTCTTGGAGGTGGCTGGATGTGGGGACAACTCCTTTTGTCTTCTTACAGAAGCCAGCCGTGTAGCCCCCTGCTACCAAGAACTTGCTCTCTAAACCTAATACAAGTACTTAACTTTTCTGTAAAATGGTTTAAACTCCATTTCTACTAGATTTGTAGCAGGTGCTTGAACTTGGGCTCCTTTTAAAAGGGTTCCATAAACACTTGTCTGTTGGCTATTTTGAAATGAATTTGTCTCTTCTGAAGTCTTTGTGGGGAAAAGAAACCACATTTCTGTGGATAGTTTTAGTGTTAATACATCTGCATTTTCCAAAATGTAAACATTAAAAAGAACAAAAACAAAAACCAACAAAACCAAACCAAAACACAAATGTGCATGCACACAAAAAGTGAAACAGGCAAAGCCCCAGTGAACCTTGACTGTGTCTTTATAAAAACTTAATTTGTACAGCAGGTTTAAGGTAGTCATCTTTAGTTCCACAATCACAGCATCCTGAAATTGGTGGGACTGGAATTGTCAATATGCTTCTCCTCCTGAGGCCAAGACAACACTCTAAAATCTGCTCCATGCCCTGGGCTTGCAACCTTATTTCTGCAATGTGGAGGTCTTTAAGATGGGGGCAGGGGAGGTGGGGGGAGGGAAAGGCTGGCATTAGTGGTATTTCTGTAGCACGAAATTGCAAGCAAGCAAACAACAATGTAATTTCTGTAATATGGCTTGCCACGAAGGATGAATATTGATTTAATACACCCTAATTAAATTTTAAGAGCCATTAGTCAATTTTATCAGCAATATGCTGCTCCTCTACTCTGTAAATCCAGCTAATTGAATTAAAATGCTTCAACTGGGGATGAATTCTCGAGTAAGGATTCAACAAAATGCAATTTAATTTTTAGTTGTTTAAAACATAATGGACTGTAAATGCCTGTGAAATTCACTGTTCCTGTGCTTCATATGCCACACATACAGACTGATGGATTGCTTTACTGATAACCAGCAAAATAGATGGACATGATCAGCTTTCACAACTGGAAATTTTCATATCAGGTGAGTGAAAGGCCTTTCTTGGTCCTGTTGCACAAGACCAGGTTATTCAGATCTTTTAGTCTTTCTATGCATTGATTGTCTTTCTGGAAAATAGTGCTGGCAGCAATATCTTTCTCTTTCAGGGACTCATTTCAATTTTTGATTTAGATTAAACTTTTATTCTTTACATTCAGCCCTTTACAAGATAGTGGTTTGGAACTGGCAGCTGCTACTGTTGGGCAAGTTGTCAGGTCTGTGTATGGTAACCAGCAGTTCCTGCCTTTTCTGCACCACCTTGGATCGAGTTGTGCAGCCCTGCTGAATTTTATAAATAACAGATCTTGTGCTTCTTACCTTAAAACTTAGAAAGAATTCTTCTCCAGAGACTGTGGCTTATGAACGGTAGACCATAAAATTCTGCTGAATTCACAGTGTGCACTGTGTCTTCCCGCAACTCCAGCTGTTCTTTATAAGTTGTTTTTTTTTTTTCTTTCTGAGATCTTAACTACAGTAAATATATCACTGAGTGAATTTTTTTTTAAACTGTCTGATACCTTATCTTTTGGATCTCATCATTTTCCATCTAGGGTAAGGGGGAAAAAAAGCCTGTTTTAGATGAGAAGCAGCACATTTCTAAGAGACAACAGGAGCAATTTCCTGTTGATTCCTTCAGCTGCTATCTCTGTTCTGCTGGCATAGTGTCCACAAGGCACTGAACACAAGTGGAAGACTGGAATAATATTTTTGATTAAGTTTAATTTACATCTGTGGAGTAAGCTAATACATAGAATCATAGATTATGTCAAGTTGGCCAGAACCCATAAAAGATCAAGTCCAACTCCCTGCTCCTCACAGGACTACATACAACTAAACGATATGAACCTATGGAAAGGGGTTTAGAATTAGATAGTCTTTAAGGTCCTTTCCAACCCAAACCATTCTGTGATTCTATGGGTAACACTCTTGTCCAGTTGTACTGTTGCACTTCACACTGATTTCAAAGAAGCGTTACTACAGTGTATTTATGCTTCCAGAAAATGTGCAGCACTCATCTCTCAATTGCATTGCCTTTTGATGCAAGTACCTTTTGATCCTTCACAAAGACTACTGTAAAGAGTTACCCTGCTGAAGAAACTGGACTTTTGGCGATGGAGAGCAGAATCTGCCCTAGTGGCTTTTAGCAGAGACTTAGTGGGTGGAGGAGATGGTCTGTCGCTGGCTCCCTCCACAGTAGTACATTGGGCATCCTTGTGCTTAATGCTGCAATTGCAATTCTAAAGCCTTAGGATTCACCACAGCTTTTGTTGTGCTACTTGGAATTAATCTTTTCTGTTTAAAGAGATAGGGAAGTGAATGGACTAGTAATTGCTATTTTATTACTTAATAAGTCATAAGTAGTTATTAATTTGGCTATGTAACAGTATTGCTTTATCTTTCTATCACATTAAGAGTCTGTCAGTCATGTATTATGGAGAAGCATTCACATGAGAGAGAAGTAATTCTTCAACTTCAGGAGTTATCTTCATCAAACTTCCAACCGGGTTGTTGTGAAGCAGGTGCAAATCGTAAGTCTAAGAGGAGAGTTTAGCTACATCGCTCTCCACATTAGTTTTTTTGCAGGAGGAGGACTTTCTAGTCCAGAAACCAGCTATTGTTTCTCATAAAATACAAGTCATCTCAATTTAAGTCAATAATGAAGCTCATATGGTGTTTAAATCTGTACATATGGTACTCAGTTAGGAGTATAGCAGAGCAGGCAGCTCTGTGTGGTGGTTAATACACCTTTGGCAAGGAAAATCACCAAGGTGCTAGCAAGCAGCCCTGAGTTAACTCCAGTGTATGGCAGGAAGGCTGCTGCTAACTTGACTTTTAATATCGGTTTTTTTAATGCAAGATCAGAATGTATTATTTTTTTCTCTTATTTTCTTTCTTTGTATAATTTATGTAATTTCCTTGTATAATAACATGCAATGTATATAGTTCCTTCTTACTTGAGTCTTTCCTGTGTGTGAAAGCTTTAGAGGTAGAATCAACTTATTTCTTTTCAGCCTATTTATACATGTGTCTGTATTGTTTTGTTGAATTTTCCACTTCTAGTATTGAAAAAAAAGTTACATTTTATGATTATGTCAAGCATAAAGAGAAAATGTTGCAGATATGCCAACCTGGCTGTGAATTAGCATTTTCCACTTAAATGGGAATGGTTAATTTTTTGCATTGAATGGTTTAGACTTTTTGTTAAGATATTTTTTACTTGTGATGTGTATACTAACCCACAGTATCTGAAATTATGAGTGGTGTTGAGTTGGATCCATTAAACTCCTACAGAAAACTAGTGTTTCTGTGTAAGGCAGGGTGCACACCAAGATGTTTTTGGCAAACTTCATCTGGTCTCATTTTTCACAGGCTCACTGAATCAGTCTCCTTTGCTAAATCTGTCCTGCACCTCAAAGGGTCTATAATGTCTATGCAATGGTCAAAACACTCAACAGAAAAATCTCTACACCTTCCTGACTTTGCTTTCAGTATAGTGATTTTTACGTTGGAGTAGTGTTTCGCTCTTCTCTGAAATCGTGTTCACAGTTAACATTCTGTGTAAACAAACTGCTCTTCCTTTGCCCCCAGTGCCATGTGATCTCCCCCCCCTTGTCATGTTCTCCTGGAGTCATATAATTAATTAAAGGTTGTTTATATATAGCTGACTGTAATATTTATGCTGCTATTAAATTTATTGCAATAGCATCTGTCACTGCCTGATAATGTGAGGAATGGCAAATAGAAGATTTGGCTTAGTGGAGTGAACAGTGGAAGGGAAGGATGGAAACTACAATAGTAAACAATGTTCCAAAATGCATCAGATGGCTTGTATAGAGAACAGATTTACTTCTAGCAGCAGGTTTTAAAGAGGAGCAGTGAACTGGAATCCTGCAAATCACCCACAGTAGCAGTTTACACTAGGGCAGGTTACCAGAGTTCTGCAACTGCTCTAATTTAATTTTGTGAAGCTGCATGTTCTAGAATACAGCGCAGCAAATGCATGCAAAATGGAGGAAGCTTAAATTAGCTGATAAGATAGTTTTTAGCTGAGAGCTGGATCCTTCTGCAGAGAGTGTAGCTTTCCTTGCAGTCTCTCCACAGATTCCCTTTTCCTTTTTTGACCTGTACTAAGAGCTGAAATCAGCATGTGTTCTTGCATCTATTTCTTTGGGCCTAGAATTTCCCTGGCTGCTATTCCCATCCAGAGGGTTATACCATCTGTAGGTAAATTACCTCCTTTCCTCTACCCCTACTCTCCCAAGTTATATGTAATTGTGGTCACACCAGTGCCACATTTGTCACTAGAAAAAAATACAACACAAACACAGCAACGAATCAGATTTCTATTCAGAAGTTAAACTCACTGTATTTTCACTGGGGCAGAAGCCCCATTTTGCAGTAGAGGATGAAGTAAGTTTGTGCCAGTGGTACGATTATGTTGTTAAATGAATTTGGGTGACTAGAACAGAAAGTCACGTATACTGCAAAGCCTACTGATACTCCAGCAACTCATGTTGCAAGGCTGGGTGTGTGGGGCAGAAGGCAAAGAAGGATGCCCCTAATTATCTCACTGCTGCTGAGGCACACAACTCTGTTCTGCTGTGCTGTCCTCTGATGCTGATCCCATTAGCAGTGTAATTGTAGGGAAGAGCAAAACAAGAGACAAGTATTGTACAGAATGCCCTCTGATATCTCAGGAGCACAGATCTGCAAAGATATGTATGTGTAATGACAATATACCAGAGCATGACACCGAAGGTAACATTGTAAATGCTGTGTTCACCTGCCACTACTTTCTCTAGTGAATAGATATGTTTATTCCTACTGGTGTTACCAGTCCCCTGTGGGAAAGAAAGGTGGATTCTGTTCTGGTTTCAACATTGCCCAGAAAACATGCTCACTAGTTTGGTATTTTCTGTGTTTGTTTGTGGTCTTTTTTTTTTTTTTTTTCTTTCGGATTCTATGGAAAAAATTACTGTGTGAACTGAACCACTCTGAGTATAGTTAACTCTCCTTTAAAGTGTAGAGTTCATGCTGCCTTATTTTCACGAGTGTGGTTTCTTTTCATCAAGTTCTTTGAATTTGGTGATACTCCTCACAAACTAATCTGTCTTCATGAATTTGTCTCTAAATGTAGGACTAACTTTGCAGCCCGTTAGTAGTTTGGTTTTCAAGGACTCTAGTTATATAGATGAAGTAGAATGCCCTCAAGTGGTTACTCAGGCATGACATTTTCCCGTCAAGTTTCTTTTTTTTCCCCCCAGTTTTTTTCCCATCATATCAGAGTAAATGTCTTCAGAACAGTAATTTAAAATGTGCCAGGTCTGCATTTCAGTCTAGGTGCATATACATGGAACACCCAGAGGGATGACTGTGAAGGGGAACAGTGTAATTTAGCGGGCCCTTAGGCTTGCTTTGTAATCTGTGTTGTGGCATGTATCCTGAAGCTGGACAAGATTTTACTCATGAGGAGGAGAAACTGAGAACAGAGCCTAAGTTTAGGAACCTGTGCCTGAAAGACATTATTAACATTTTCCATCACAAATCCAAAAAAGCACCATATGAGATACTAAGAAGAAACTTAACCCTGTACCCACCAAAACCACTGCATAGTATCTGTTCCCTTTTCTGTCACATTTCCTTGCTGCACCTGCTTTTTGACAGTATGTGCTGTGCCTCCAAAGTGGTTGTCATTCACCATTTCCTGCACCAAGGCAGTGGCATGAACATGGTGGGAACTTTTTACAGAAAAAGAACTTGAAGACATGAATGAAAAAATGAGTCAGATATAAAATTTATTGACTGCTATATACTGCTCTGCTTCTGAAAACAAGTGTTTCCTTTCTGGTGTTTTGTTTTTCCTATGTGGTTTTTGTTTATATTTTTTTTTGTGACCTCCTCTTAATTTTCTCTTTTAAATAGTGAAAAATGTGGGACAAGCAGAATAACACATACCAAAAGACCTAAATTTAGATGTTGAAGACTTACATTTAAGGTTGGAATTTGTTAGTAAAGGTTTGGAAAAAGTAATCGTGTGGTTTTGAAACTTAACAATGTTGATTATATAATAAAGGTGGCTTCACTTTCCATCCAGATCTGTTTTTCTGAGGTGAAGAGTTTCTATCTGCACAGACATTTAAAGCTGTCACCGGATCATGACACTCATTGTTTTCCACTCATGCTGTAGTTAATATAATTGTGTATACAAGCACTTCAGATGACTGCTTTGCCTCAGCAATTACTCTCCCTGTAAGCTATTGCAGACAATACTTCTTCCCTCATAAGCTGAAAGCAGGTAACAGTTGTGACCCAAGGTCATTGGCAGAACAACAGTCTGTGAATTGTCTTGGTGAGGGAATGAAAATGAAAGAGATTGTACATGAAGTTTGGAAAGTAGTTATTTTAAATAATTTTAATTCCTCAAAAGTCAGGTACTGAGGTGGTCTCTTTGCTTGCTGTTTCAGCACAAAGAATGAAGAAAAGGAGATTTTCTGTTGTATCTTGAAGAGCCTGTATATTTTTACTCCTTCTAAAAACCAAGTTGTCAAGTGTGATAGCTGGGGCATCTGAAGAAAAAGAGAACTGTGGGAGTGCTCTTAGTCTGTACAGCTGCATTCATCAGAGGAGTTAAAGATTATTATTATTAAGTATATATTGATCCTACTGAGGTTTACTGTAATAGCATTTTTAATTCATGAGATGAGGAACGGTGCATACAAGTGCTATAGTCTTCTTAATGCACTAGGCAAAAGCTTTTACAGAACACAAGAAAACCACTGGGCAGGTGACTGCAGCCATGCACTGGTTTATTCACACACCATGGACTGCCACCAGCTTCCCTGGTCCTTGACACTTGACCAGCCTGTTTTCTGTTTCCAAATAGATAGAATATAACATTGTCTCTTGTTGTCTATTCAGACTGTGTCTCAGCAGAAGAGTATTATTTTATTGCTTTATTTTATTATCTTTGTTGTTTGTTTGAATGTACTCAGATGTTATGTAGGCTGCAGGAAAAAGAGTAAATTTTGCCTAGGCCTCTGAAGAAGGAATCTGGAGAAAGGATGGAGACGTGTTTCCCCTTCCCAGCTCTGATGATAGGTGTGGGCTGGTACCACTGCGCTTTCATTCCTGGAGTGGTGGAGTGATGGCAGAGGTGTTCACCGTCCATGGTAGAAGTGGCCTGAGTACTGTAGAAGGCCTTTATCTATATGCATCAAGTAAGGACAGGCCCTTCTATTCCCATACTGTTGTGTCTCTGTATTTTAGGGTTTTGTATTTAGATCTGAGAAAATTCCTCTGTACTTGTAGCTTTCCTTGGACAGGTGGACTGTGGGAGGGAATGGAAGGACAGAGTCGTTCTTAAAAACACTGCTTATTAAATATATGGAATAAGAATGTATTTTGTGTTGCTAGAGAAGTTATACTAATTTGTAGTTATTTAGAGATTCTGTGGCTAATGCTGCAGGTAAAAATAGAGTTTCATTGCTTATGATGCATTTCTTGAAAGGGAGTGAAGTCTGGCTTCGAGACTAACCATTTGGATAAATAGATTACAGCAGTTTTCAAGTGTGTCATGTGCTGAGCTATTCCTACTGCAGCCAGTGGGAGTTTTAGAAATTGGCTTAGTGGTGAATTGCAAACTATTTACTGGGATACAGTAGAAAAAGTAAAGACCTTGATGTTCGTGTGAGGCAATGCTGTTTCACACTGTGTTTTTTATCTCTGGCAGGTGAAGAGTCTGCGTTTTGCTCATCTAGCTTTCTACAGGAAAAACAAAGTGAGTTGAAGTTTTTCTCATTTCGTTTTGTCCTGAGGCTGTTCAACAACCAGAGATAATAAGAGAATAGAAGTGTTAACCAGTACAAATCTGGTGTTTCATTGAGAAGGAAGATGGGTATGGAGGGACCGGGATTCTTTTGAGCTTTCTTCTAAAGGGATTTATTTTTTCATGTGGGTTTTGAAAATGTACCAAGAAAGTGCCTGTAACATTATTTGATAGATGAAGTAGTGCCTTATAGTATTGCTAGAGTGGCAGAGGTGGAGTGTTGGAGGGTGAAGCTGCTGGTTTACATGATAGCTCATACAAGACAATGCAACATGGCTTGTTTTGGAGCATAGAAGCCTTTGGTGCTTTCTGCCCTGGACTTCTTTTTCTTATCTCTGCTTTAAAAGGTGCAAGAGGTGTTGCTGTTAAAGTTTCTGACTGCAGTGGGAATAAAAAGTAGTGCCATGACTGACATTGCTAGGGATCCTTTGCTGCTGGTGCCCCACTTGGAGGGAGTATGTGCGTGTGTAACTGTGTTGTTGATCCTTTTGTGCTTTTGCATTGATTACTGAAGAGCAAATTGGCTGATAGAAATGAGTGGTGTATTTAGAGTGTTTTCTTTCGTCACAGTTCTCTATGGGAGCAATTGTTGCTTGCTCTCATGGAGTTCACAGTGAAATGTCAGCTTCCTATTCCTGCAACAATGTCCGTAAGCACGTGCTGTCACTCTGTGCCAACCCTTCTGCGGAAATCATGCTTTGAGCAGCTCATCTGGCCTGGTCTGAGAACTGGAGCTGAGGAACACTTGAAGTCTAGGTCCTTGGCTAAACCCTGTGTGGAGAGGGGCGAAATCCTGTGGCCCTCCCTCTGTGGAGAGACATGGACTTGATGGATGGA
>NW_008608738.1:3891-14849 GCF_000691845.1 Merops nubicus | reverse complement strand
GGCTCCCGCCTGGGACTGAACCACCACACTCATTTGTTCAGTTTGGCTAAGAAAGGCAATTCTCCGTTTTTTTGAGAAGAACAAAAGTCCATTCAGTCACAGCCACTGGAATCGGTATTCCTTGCTACCATGAACGTGGAGTTATTTTCCATTCTTCCCACATGCTCATGAAAATTGCTTCTGGAAAGAAATTATTTTTGCTAATATAGATACCTAAGTTGTGACCTCAGCTCGTGGACAAATATTTTCATGAAACATACAACTTTATGTACAAAATATTTGAGCAAATTGGTGGGTTTTACAGAGACATAGCATTGTACATGTTCAACCAGAAATGCAGTATCTGAAATATAGTACTTATCCTAAAATCATAAGAAGATCTGGCCTTAGAGGTGTGGCACACTGCAATGAACCTCAGCAAATAATTTATGCTTTGTATGCCTCAGTTTTCCAAGTTATTAAACAGCGTATATTTAATACTATATATACACTATATTTAATAGTATATATAAATGCATATATAGATTCAGAGGGATATTGTGAAGTTGCATTTTTTAATGTTTGCACAGGGTACCTTGTTTAGAAAACCTAAACCAATGCAGGTTACATGACTGATTATTTCAGTATTTTCTCCTGAATGTCAGTGCATTGCTTGGTCATTGCATTACTTTAGATTAATATATCTAGTAATGATTTCAGAAAACTACTACTATTTTTCAGTTTTACTCTTACCCAAGAAGGTCCTGCCCAATATTCAAGAAAAAAAATAGGGTATTACACTTCCTGAAACAGATTTTTCATTTTAAAGTAGCCTCATTTTTACTGATGAAGAAAAAAATGTCATTATGGTGCTTTTAATTTGTGAGGCTAGTAAATGCAGGCATTTTTGTACTAGCATCTTTCTAGACAGTTCAGGAAAGAAAATTCAGGAGCAGTCCTCAAAAACTCAGAGTGGAAGCAACTCATTTTACTGGTCTTATATTATAGTTTGTTTACAAGAATAATCCTTATCACTTTTTATGACAAGAGTAATGTATCACTTTTTCCCTTACTTGGCATTAGATGACTTTTTGGACTGATTGAACTTCTCAGGCTTCACCTTAGTGTTTAATTAGCTACAGCAGCTGTTCATAGCTTCAAATACTACAAAGCAGTAGAGTTTAATTGCTTAATTAAACTCAAACCTCTGTTGTCTTTTTAATAAGCAGGGGCCTGCCTAGCTTTTGGGTACTCGGAGACAATCAGCAAGGCAACAAATGACATTGCTCTTCTCTCAAGGATGGTTGATCTACGAGTGTCACATAGACACTGAAAAGGAAAGCCAAAGGCCTCTTCTGGGAAACAATCAGGGGTCTTGTTTCCCTTTTTTTTTTTTTTTTCCTGAATTAGTGATTGTATATGAACACAACTACTCTTATAACAGCTTTGTTATAGGCTGAACAGTACAACTAAGTTAACTGAAAAACCTGAGAACAGATACCTGAATAGAGTACACGGTGTTGTTGAGGTTGATTTATCCTCGACAATGTTCTGACTTCATGGGGCTTTTTTATTTTGTTACCTGCCTCCAGTATTGGGTGTCAGCAGTTCTAATAAGCAGGCAGAAATGTATTTTACCTGACAACCTGCTCTCCAACTCCATCACTCATACATACATACAGAGCACTACGTTTATGCATTATGGTCTTGGGGTTTTCCCTGAAGCTTACCCATCCAGAGCTCCTGTGATTTCAAACAATCAAGAAGTGCTGAAGTGGGTTTTCAACTTCATCTAAGAGGTTTGAAGAAAAAAAAAACGGGTTTTGTCTCATTTTGTGCTAATGTAAATCAACCATGCTGAGTACTGCTACCTTTATTTTGAGAACTGCAAATTATTTTTAAAGAACAGTTTCAAATTGGAACCTTATCTCCTCTATTACTTCTGGCTTTCATTAAAAACTCTTTTACAAATAAAAATAATAAATATAAATAAATAAATATTTTTATCATGCATTTGCAGTCATTTCCCCTTCTATTTAATATGCGATATCTGGTGATCTTATCAGTATGAATCATCAGACTCAGTTTCCAGTTTTAATACTTGAAATATTTTGACTTCCATGTATTATAATTAAATCCACTGCCATTTATGATAAAACTGATTAGAGCATGGAGGAAAGTATCAGAAGGGGAAGAAACTGCCCTCAGAAAGCATGACCTTAAACTAGGTAAAACTGTATATGAAATTTATATAGTGAATTTGTTACCCAGCTTCTCAATTACCTAAATCAATGTGATTTTGTCTGTTTCAGAGGAGCATTGCCAAATTCGGAAAGGTTTTGTCATCAAGTGAGGATCTATCTGTCTGAAGCACTGGTGGTTTATTTATTGTTATAGTACCCCATATGTCATATAATATGTTACATATTTTTCCATTGGATATCTTAAGTGAAAAGACATTTTATTGTCTTTTCATCAAGTTATTTACATGTCTGAAAGTTGAGGCAGTAATTTAAAAACTTTCTCTAAAGCAACGCAAAACCCAATATCTTTAAATGTAAGGCCTTAAATTATTGAGCGTGCCTACATAAGACATCTTTGACTTAGAAACAAAACTCGAAATACCGACAGAACTAAAAAGGTGTAAGAAGATAATAGTAGATTTTGGGCGTGCTTTGATTTTGTTTCAATGTATTAAAATTTGTAGCTTTTTAAAAACAATATTTAACATCTTTAATTTCCTGATAAATGTCTATGCATACAAATAATATTTAAATACACATTTCAGGTAAATAATTGCAAACCATTCTTCAGATATCAATAAATTTTGATCTTGAGGGCCTTTTTCCTTACAAATACATATCATGCTTTTAAAGACACACGAAGATAACAAAGCATTAATTTTTGATAATGAAACTACCATCCATGGACTACTACCCTTCAGATACTGTTTTTCCTCCTGCTGGTGCTTCTCTTTGGTAAAGAAGGCAATCAGAACTCAAGTTAGAGTTGAAGGGGCCGGTAATTTGATATGAAAGCAGGAAAAGCCTTCCCTGAAAACACAAAAATCTAGACAAAGGACAATCTTTTATGATTATCAGTGATCCATGTCAGTGTCTTGTGGGGCATGCCAGCAACTTCTAAACTAGTAATGTCACATCACAAAGTTTCACATGGAAATTTCAGAAATATCTTTCTTTTATTAATATTACCACTATTTTTTTTCATATGTTACACTTCCATCCCATTTTGTATGAAAAGTTCAATTCCTTCAAGATGATCTCTGATGTTTTAATTTCAGGATTCTATCTGAGCTCTTTTTAGCCTTGAAAGTATCAACAAGTTTAAATTAGTGTTTGCAAATTTTGTTACTTCTGAAAGGTAGCAATATATTTAACAAGTATTTCACAAGTATGGAATTGCCGGTGTCCACAGTTTCAGCTTGGCTACCTTACATTTTAGAGAGTAAATGTAATTATAAGCATCCATGAGTAGCAAGCTATAAATAAACACACCAGAATGATTGTCTTAGTATGGGAAGGATTCTACATGAGCCTGAAATGCAAAGAAAGCGTATCTAGTACAACTTTTTTTAACAGAGAAGAAGTGCAACACGTCCCACCCCACAAATACAACAATCTGGACCCATCTCATCTAAAATGACAGAAAAATGACAGAACAATGTTGGATACTATATTGAATACTTAGTTCTTTCATTCAAGCCTAAAGTGCCCCAAAACATAGGTTTGTAGACTTCTCCTGTACTCTGTTTCAGCAACACTCGAGGAGTTCTTCATATGAGTAAGAAGAAGCAATTCAAACTGTACCACCTGCAGTGCATGGGTCCTGGAACTGTGGTCTTTCCCCCATTTAAGAAACTGAAAGTCTGAGAAGGCTGTTGCAGGAAAACACAGATGCTTTTGGGACTGCCTATATTGCCAAAACTGTGCAACACTTCTTATTTAATAGGGCTGATAAGAACATGACTTCCATCTTGTGCTAATGTGAACTTTCTGTGATCTATTTTCAGTCTGAATTGGGTTGGGGGTGGAGTTCACAACTGAAGTGAGAAAAAAATCCAGTCAGAAATGCAAAACATCTATAAATGCACTTCAAGACTGCAGAATACAGTTCAGCATGCCTAGCTTTTTAGCTAGTATTATGTAAAAGTTTCAGTGCCATAGGACATAGTATCTTCTCTTTCAGTGTGGAGAATGCCCAAAACAGATGAAATCCAACTAGGATGCATGTTTGGTTTTTTTTTGTTTGTTTGGGGTTTTTTTGTTTGTTTGTTTGTTTTTGGTGTTTTGTTTTGTTTTGTTTTGTTTTTTCCTCAAAAAAACAAAAGGTTTTGTTAAAAACTTTTTACCATGTTTATTGATTAGTTTTTGGAGTTGGGAACCTAAGATTAAGGATTGTGTATGGATCCAGACTGCATTATGTTCTTGGCAGACCTACTGGAACTATGATGGGAGGGAAAACAGATGGAAAGCTGACAACTGATGTTGCAATGAGCTGTAGGACTAACATAAATATTTCTAGTCAATACCCAAAAGCCATTGCTTTCACTCTTGTGTGATAATGGAAAATTCTCTGTTCTAGGTGTTCCAAAACCAGACAATATCAGAAAGTACAGAAAATCTCATGTAAAGTTGCCGTGTTACCCTAATTGTGTACCTGTGACATCCTGGCTGTTCTTAAAGAGTGAATCTTCATCTTATTTAATGTGATTGTCTAACGAAGAGAAAATGTGGTCAGCAATTTGATCCGTCCTTCTAAAACCAGTTTAGAAAGTAATAGCCTGATATGCAACATTCACATTAATGTGGCATGAAGACTAACTGCAATTCCTTTTGAAATCACAGAGACTGTGGAAGCTTAAAGCATCTTCAAAAATATGATGAGTTTTATGAATATCTGAACTACAGACCTCTGTAACTAGCTTTAAACACTCATTTTGGAAAATTTTTACAGAGCCAGCCCCTCATTTCTTTAAATAAAACATTCAAAACCTCTTCAAGCACTTGATGTTGTTCAAAAATAGAAGTATGACATTAGCTAGGAGACCTTGAAAAGAACGTTTTCAAAGTACGAATAGGACTTTTTTCTTTTTTTTAATCCATGCAACTCCTGTATTTTTGACTGGCTTTACACAGTTAAAACTTTGCATGATGTTTGACTCCCAGGAATCAATGGCAAATTTTTTTCCAGAGTGAAATGAACATGGACTCTTACTAGGACAATTATATGAACAGGGTTCTACCATGTCTTTAGTTAAACTGGTAATATCAACAAATACAAAATCAAAAGGTTTATTAAAAATGATTAAAAATTGGATAGGAAAATATATTGGAAAATGTGGACAGGACCATAATTCCAAGCTTTCCTTTAATAGAAATCCTTTTTTCTTTAATTTCATGCATGACTAGAATTTTCAGTCTGAAAATATATGCAATGCTCCATGAAATTTACTTGTCTATAAAACGTCCATTCCTGTTAACAACGGTGAACAAATAGATCTTCACTATACTTGGTTTCATATAATTAAACAAGAATTAATCTTGGTCTGATCAAAATCTCATGTTTTGACCTTCGAGGGGCAAAACATATAAAGGTTCCTTTTTCACAAGTAAAATTGAAATTTTTTTATACAATGGTCTTTCTATGTTACTTTAGTAAATTTTCTTTTCCCTTTGTCATGATGTGCTTTAGCAATAACCCAGAAAAGTAGAAGCCCTGTAGACATCTAATAAAATATATCGAGCCAGAAGCTGGATGCTATTCTTGCTATTATCGGTACAAATTTAACCAAGAACTTAAGTTAATGAGGACAATGAATCCAGTAAGTTTTATTATGACAGAGAATGAAATCTGCTGTCATTAAACTTGCTAATTAAAGCTGTCAAAACATCTTGAAAATGTCTTTTGCAAGCAAGTTTTTAATGCAAGCATTAGTCTTATTTTCTTGTGAGGCTATTGCAACTACAAGGGTAAGTACACAGTTTTTATAACAGAAGCCAGGCAGACATACTCATAAAGAGGCAGAATCTTTCATAAATATATTTCACCTCTGCTTTGGAGGGTGGAAAAAGTGAAATTTAAGTCAGAAGAATTCTATTCTTTAAGAGTCAAACCTGTACAGCCTGCCAGACCGTCAACACCATCATGGTGTCTCAAATTCCTCCTTGATTTTTGAACTTCTTCCTCACTTCGTTCCCCTGTGCATTTTATTGAACGCTGTAGGATTCTCAGGCAGATAAAAGAAATATATCTTCTTTCCATTAATTTTATTGGCTGCTGTTCTTCATCAACGGAAAGCTCTCAACTTTCCAGTTAAACACACATGAACAAATTACCTTGGACTAACACGTATTAGACTTAGAATCAACAAGTATTAGGATTTCTGGAGTAAATGCCTACAGGGATACAAATGTCACATGATGACAAATAAAATTAGTGCATTGAACTCTTTTATACTGAGAATCTAAAAATGCCTCGACTATTACATTGCATGTTGTGTTCATATTGGTGGCCAAATGTCTGCCACATGAAGAACAGAATAAGTTGTAAGAAAAGAACAGAGTCCCTTCTTGATAGGAAAACTAAGCTGTTATCTGTATGCCTAATTTTAGGTAGAACTTGCCCAGAGTAAAATCCATACTGTTATATACAGACTTAAACACATATAGGACAAAAGCCTAAGACTGGGAGGTTATTGGGTCACCCAGACTTTGTCGTGTAGACGTGCAAAACACCTAGAAAAATTCAACTGCAGTTTTGTTTTGGTTTTGTTTTGTTTTTGTTTTTGTTTTTTTTGGTCTTTTTTTTTGTTTGTTTTTGGTTTTTTTTTTTTAAAATCACATTACATAGCATTGTCCAAGCATCATGAATGATGACCTGAAGAAGGTAGAGAAGTAGTGGTGATTAAACAAGCTACCATGTTTTATCTCAGATGGTGAACAGCATGCACAGCTTTCTACATGGAGAAATGCAGAATTTGGGAGTAAACTTTGCCAAGCTGTAGCCTTGGAAACACGTTCCCAATTTGAAAAAAAAATTAAGTTGCTTGTCTGTTTGTTTCAATAAGAGAATGCTATTGCATGCAGTATTTTTCTTACTTTGGAAAGTTCAGTTAAAAAAATAAACTACTTTTAGAAGAAGAAATTTTTCTTGTCACTGAGACAAGGACATCCTTGTTTTGTATTTTCAAAGAACCTTCTCTGTGCTTTATTTTTGTCTGTAGTTTTCATCCCAGCTTCTTCAGTGATGGCACTCCATTATTCTTTATGGTATACATTCTTTCATGTATTCTACAAGAAGCAGAGTGAGAGCAAAAGGAAGCAACAGCCACATAGAACAACGAGTTATAATTAGCCACAAAAAACATAACAGGAATTATAATGGTTTGCACCTTTGTAGATATATCTATATAACAAAATTCTAATGCCTCTAGCCAAGAGAATTTTAAATCTGTATAAGATATTTAAATTGCCACCCTTTACTCGATGAGAAAATTTCTAATTACTGATCTGATTAAAATACTATCATACTGTGAATATTTAATCTCAGCTCTTTTACTTCAGAAGCCAGTAACAATAAGTTAGTCAATATAAAAATCACTGTATATGTATTTTGCCCATATAATGCTGTTTTTCTTATTTCTTTGCACTTAATGTATTGGCACTATTGTCTGACTTGACAGAACCAGGGCAGAGAGTTCCTGAGGTAGCACTATACAGCAAATATTCACTGACACATGCACATTAGAGTCTGTTGATTACTATATGCTCTTTGGAAAATAAACAAAGTATAATGTTCCATTGTTCCATGCTTTTTTTCTTTTTTTTTTTAATATGTACTGAAGAGTTGTAGTATTAGAAATTACTGAATACACAGATGTGGACATTCTAATCAACTTTCTGATCTCTGGCCCATGTTTTTATCTTGCTGTGCCCTACTGCTTTTTTTTTTTTGCTTTTTTTTTTTTTTTTTTTTTTTTATTTCACACCCTGGAATGCAAAACTTCAGAAGAGTGACCCCTTCATACACATGAACTCTTAACCAGACATTTTCCAACCCTAGGGAAAAATTCTTGCTAGTAGCACACCTTGTTCTCAAAACTACAATTTCAATTACATGGCATTTTTTCTTTTCAAGCTTCTCTCTTGCATTTTATTTTACAGCTAGGGTGGAAAGATTAAATCCAGGATAATATCAAGCTAACTCAGTGGCTGGTGAACCTTTTCCTTAGGGAGGATAAATAGGGTTTTTCGTGTAACTTAGCTAGGGGCACACATTAATGCAGCTTTTTAATGTTCACATGCTTTTTTACAAATTTTAAATTGAAAGCTATAGGCCATGTGGAATGAAGTAAAACTGCCATATTTACCCACTCATCCCTACTCCAAGTCATTTTATCCCACCATTTAATCCACCAGTATTTATGTGACCACAGGTGATAAAGATTTTAAAATACATAATAGAAGTCTTTTCTGTCATTGCTCTTCTGTCTGAAATTGAGATGTTGATACTCTGTTCTGGAGATGTTACACACGATCAGTTCCATCCATAAGACACGCATACGGAAAAGCAGGTTGAAACAACTCCATATAACAACTTTACAGGAATAACTGATGGGAAAAACAAATGGCATTTGTACAATGAGAACTACCCACAAGGAGGCATAAGAAACTGCCAAGAGAAACCACAAAAAAAAGGAAAAAAAAAATCAGCTTTGAATAGTAAGAGTTCTTTAACTTACTGATCTCTATATGTAGTGATTTCCAATCATTTTCTATCCTCTTTTGAAAATCTATAAAAAACATGCAGGACCAGCACCTGTAGCCTCCTTCCTTTCAGGTCCCTTTACTATTAGGTGTGTTGCTATTTAAATCTAGATAGGCAAAAGGTGCAATATTATGATTGCTACTGAGAAGATTACTGGCATACCCAAAAAAAAAGAAAAAAAAAATTACTTTGGTCTGTTGAGAATTTCAAAATTTCTTGTATTCTCATGTGACTTATAGTAGCAAAATGCACCAGAGAAGGCAGAGATACACAGCAGCCAACTGATCCTTCTTTGTGTCAACAGGTGCCAGTGACTGAATATGAAGAACCAGTTCAATTCAAAAACATTACAAACGGAATGGAGATCACCTTAAATAATTTTGGCAGGAAAAAGCCTTGCAATTTTAGAAACAGGAAAAAATGAAAATAAAACAAAAACAACCAAGCAAACAAAAAAGTCCACTCTCAAACCTGCTTTGAAGGAACTTTCATAATTCTCAGCAATTTTAATGGGAATTTAAGTATTTATAAATCTCTTCAGAAATGTGACCTTAGGTATCACTCCAAACCTCACTTGCAAAATAGAAACAACAGCACATTCTTTCTTCAGCTTCAGACAGGTAAAAATACCGGTCAAGGTGCCACAGAAGCCAGCAGCATCCAGGGGCCAGGCACCAGGAGGGTCAGGGTCTCTCTGGTTCAGGCAGGCCAGGGTCTGGTAGCCAGGGCCCATCCTATTTATCTGTTTTATCTTTAGATTAATGAATTCTGAGAGAAGAGCTCAGAATATAAGACAGTTCTTTTTCCCTATTTCTGAAGTGCAGAGCTATTCAATGACAACAACAATAATGGACTTTAATATCAAGTCTTTGTATTTCATTTCAGAAAGGTCCCTATGGTTTTCACAGGGACATATTGAAAGTAAAGAGAATAGTCTGCAGTCTATTTATAAATTACATATAGATAAAGAAAGGATAGCAAGAGGAGTGAAAGAAATACAGAGGCAGTGGAAGAGTAGTAAACATGAAAATATATCAGGAAAAAGGGGAGCTTAGAGAACTGTTGGCAGCAAGAACAAAACAGAAAATAAAGGAAAAAGTAGAGTTGTTTCATAAAAATGAGTTATCCTAACTTCATATTTATTCTCATTTTCTTTGGTGCAAATAACTTTATGGTAAATATGAATGGTTTTAAACTCAGTCATCCATAATGCTAAAACATTGATATAGAAAACACATTGTGGATAAAAAAATTTGGCAGGGTGGTTGGATATGAGCTTAGGTAGATTAGTTCTCTTACATTAAGGTAGACATTATTAGAGTTTTAAGCTCGTGTACCTCCACTGATAACAGTGGAACTCTTCCACTTGTCACCAGTGGAGATACTATGGGGAAATTAACTGTGCAAAGCCATTTTGGTACAATTTTACAGCCCGTTGCTAGTTAAGAAAAACATCTCAACACTTGTATGGCCTGGCCAAATACTGCTGCTATGGCTCTGCTTTGTATCTATGGAAACATTTTCAAGCTTCCAAACACCTCCTACACAGGAATCCTGATAGATTCAGAATGAAGTAGATTTTTTGTGAAATGTGACCTAAGGATAATTCCAAAAAAGAAAACAACCTTATGCAACATGCTAAGATTTTACATTTCATTGGTGAAACATACAGTAAATGGTAGTCAACACACTTCTAAATCAAGAAAAAAGGTATCTAATTCAAGACCAAGATTTCAGATGCTGTTTTCATTTAATGTCTAACAGCACAAAATAATAGAAATACTGCTGACTTTTTGGACATTTATGAGATTAGTGCAGACATAAATTCATCTAACTTTGAAAAACATGGAAGTTTCCACTGATCGCTTGTTTAAATTTAGCTCTTTCTGTAATTAACTGAGAATTCCAAAGTGTAAATGTAATGACAAGTCAGGGCTAACATAACACATTGGAAATAAAAATATCTGCCAATTCACAAAAAAAAAAAAAAAACAAAAAACTTTCTTCATTATAACATCAAAATAACTAACTTTCTCTAGCCCTTGTCTATTAATCAGATGCATGATGGTTCATTTGCTGTGATCTTGAAGTGAAAAAGATAAACCAAAAGGGGAGTTTTACTTCCAGCAGTGAAACTTTATTGTTTGCCTGTAAAGCGGCGTGCTATAGGTAAAGTAGTGACAAGAAAGGGA
>NW_008608738.1:0-3860 GCF_000691845.1 Merops nubicus | reverse complement strand
CACCACGGGTCCAAGAGATTCCTGTGGTCCCAGGTCCATGCGCCATCCTGCTGGTCCTTCTGATCGTCATGATCCTTGGTGGAGAAAGCTTCCAAAGTTCGGTTGCCTAGAAGCCATCTTTTATGCCATGTGATGCACTTTGCTCCTCCTCTGTCCCATGGACTCCTGCCAATCTCCACCTTCCTCCTGTCAATCTTCACTGTCTCAAGCAAGGCTTCCACACATGCCCAAGGAGGAGTGTCCGAGGCGTGGTCAGCCTTAAAGGCGGGTAACTTCTGACCAGAAGGTGTGCGTTTGTATTGTAATGATACTACAATGAGCAAAGCTCACCCGAAGTTCATGATTTCTTCATTGTTGCTGAGGCAGCACTTGTGATCAATCCTCCTGGACAGCAGCTGTGCGGTTTGTCCCAACAGCTCTGACTCCCCTAGATAAGGGAGACCAGCACAACACACCTCGTACCACGCCGCTCTCCATCCCAGGGTGTCTGCACCTTGGTATCCAAAGGAACCTCATTCCATTCCAGGAATTGGCTACTGCCTCTCAGGTAGGCTGCTGCAGAGTCTTGTCAACATGTTAGCCTAAGTTTCAGGGTACCTGATTGTCCAAGTCTCTGATGACAAGGTTGAGACAATATTCCTCTTCTGATAGACTCTTAAAAGTCTTCCCCAAATAATTCAAGAAACAAAAATAAATGTTTGTATAAACTTTCAAGAATTGAGAAATAAATTTTCTTATTGGTTCTGAGGTTTAAATAGAAATTATCATGTTCACTGTGCACAAAATTGCGGTATCGTGACTTGCAGAGCGGGGTGATATGTTTTGCTGAGCATGGACAATCACCACAGGCCTTAAGATTCTCGTAGACCTGAGAAAGTCCATAAAGTAACTCTGAATATGAAAACATTTTGAAGATAGGGAGTTCCGTTGGCAGTTCAACCAGACAAGAATGATAAACTTGGCAAGGATAATTACAAGTCTATGAGTTATGTAAAGGCTGACAGAGCACGTGGACAGAGCATGGACAATAACTGTTATCCAATCTGTGGCTCAGCTTAGGCATGTGAACAGGCTAATTAACCTATGGGGTTCGGGGGGCTGTCTCTTGTCTGCTATAAAAGGCTGTAATACTTTGCAATAAACAGATTTGGCTGCAGACCCTTTGGAGTGTGCATCTTTTCTCCAGAGCTCCTTCCCGACACAAAATAAGTTTATATCTACAGAAGGTACTTTATTTTATTGAGTGAGCTTTGAGATGACTTCTTCCCTGAAACTGATCCCAAAAGAATCCCAATATATATAGTGACCTCCTGGGGTTTAAAGTTTTAAACCACTTAAAGCAAAACACCACTTCTGTAGGCCCTTCTGGAGTAGACAGCATATCTGGTATTTAAAACATTCCCTTGTGAACTTATTTTAATGCAGAAACAATATCTGGAGACAATTCTATGAACTGTTGTTCCATAGGAACTCAGAACTGAAATTTGAAAAGTTAAGGGTATAGCTGGTGATTGGTTTAAAACTCAAGGTGGACACCTGTATTAATGTTCTTGAAAACAGAATTTACTCAGCAGGGGCCTCATTAAAGACCATCACTCATCAGGGATTTTGGAACACTGAACATTAGTTAGATATATCGCTAATAAAAGTACAACAGGCAATAATCCTAATTGGACAGAAATCTACTTTTCCTGTTTGCTCTCTAATTTCTCCTAATATATGACCAAAATGCAGGTGCTTCACTATAAAATGTGGCTGACTAAGAGATGCATGAGTTTACACCAGTCCTCCCTTAAACAGTTGTGTGTAGCCAGATGGTTTTTCATGTGCACCTGAACTACAGACAGGACCAATCACTGGTGGGGGAAGAGGACAGAAGAAAGAAAGAACTTGACATTATTTTCATGCATTCTGCTACATTTTTGTGGTCTTGACAGCTGGAAGCTTGTTCCTTTCTTATAAGAAGGGATATACCTTTTTTTTTTTCACTATTCACAAGGGTTTGTAGTGATAGGACAAGGGGTAATGGCTTTAAGCTAGAAAAGGGGAGATTTAGGTTAGACATTAGGAAAAAGTTCTTCAGTATGAGGGTGACAAACCATGGGAATAGGTTGCCCAGACAGGTGGTAGAGGCCTCATCCCTGGAGACATTCAAAATCAGGCTTGATGAAGCTCTGAGTAGCTTGATCTAGTTGGAGATGTCTCTGCTTATGGCGGGGGGGTTGGACTAGATGACCTTTGGAGGTCCCTTCCAGCCCAGACATTCCATGATTCTATGATACTCTCTTCAACATGTTAACTTGCTAGAGATTTTATGAGATATGCATGCCTTCTTTCCAAGACATCTCTAATGGGCAGGTGGGGAACAAAATATGGAACTCCAAATGCAACATTCAATAAAATACCTTAACAGTTATAGCAACAGGCAGAAAAAATAAACATTAGGTAAGAAAATAAATTCTGCTTGGATATTATGAGAAGTTTAAATAAAATGTGAAGTATTTTCAGTTAGTTGTATCTTTTCTTGAGCCTTTATCAGAGGCAAAGTGACTCTCTTGTTTTTCTTTTTTACTTTATATGGAGAGCTGTAGCTGCAGTGCACGTCCTTTTTTTTTTTTTTTTTCTGCAAAACAAGAAGGAAATAAAAGATTCTCTTGTTATTTTTGCAGTCTCTGTGCATTCCATCTGTTTACTCTAGGGCTGAATTTGGCCTGTATGTCATCAAATGATCCATATCAAATATAATGATCTTTTCATGGTATTCAATTGTCACTCCAATTTTTGTGCATTTTTTTTTTCTGATTACTTTTCCCTTCCTTCCCCAGCTTTATTTATTGAGAGTGTCAATGTAATTTGCAGTTTCTGGTACGTCTGATTGAGTCATAGTAATAGAAAACCAATTCAAATAACATCTTCAAATATCATAGAATCATGTAAAGATTTGTGTTGGAAGGGACCTTAAAGATCATATAGTTCCAACCCCCCTTGCAATAGGCAGGGACACCTTCCATTAGATCAGGCTGTTCAAAGCCCTATCTTGAACACTTCCAGGGACATAATTTTCATTTTTTTCTGCTCTTAGACAACAAAATTATTATTTTGAAAATAGTCACAGTTTAGGAACCTCTGGAAAATATATGACTAAGAAAATTATTTCAGAATATTTTGTTCCTTGAGCAGATCCTGGGAAATAATGGGCCCAAACCTAAGTAGGAGAAATAATAGGAAGAACTGCCTGAATACCTCGTGATGGAAATGGGTAGTTCTGCCCCTACTGCCTACTGTCCCACCCTGTCCTACTCAGAGTATGGAGTTGCCATCTAGCTGGTCTGCTTTTGAGCACCATCTGCAGTACTGTGTGCTAGACAAATATAATAGTACATCCAGCATCCAACAGCATCCTGGCTTGTACTAGAAACAGTGTGGCCAGGGGGACCAGGAAGGTGATTGTCCCCAGTACTGAGCATTGGTGAGGCCACACCTCGAATACTGTGCATCCAAGATACTTATTACAAGAAAGACATCGTGGTGCTAGTGTGGGTCCAAAGAAGGACAACTAAGCTGGTGAAGGGCCTAGAGAACAAGTCTTATCAGGAGCAGCTGAGGGAACTGGGGCTGTTTAGTCTGAAGAAGACGAGACTGAGGGGAGACCTTATCAGTCTCTACAACTTCCTGAAAGGACATTGTAGAAAGGCAGGTGCTGGTCTTTTCTCACAAGTAAATAGTGATAGAGTGAGAGGGAATGGCCTCAAGCTGCTCCAGGGGAGGTTTAGACTGGACATTAGGAAGAACTTTTTCACTGGAAGGGTTGTCAAGCATTGGAACATGCTACACAGGGAGGTGATGGAGTCACAATCCCT
>NW_008608737.1:84726-88778 GCF_000691845.1 Merops nubicus | reverse complement strand
GACCACTCATTTTAAAGGAATACTTTTTCAGTGTGCAAAAGGTGAGTGGGGCCGTCATACCTGTGCCTGGCTTCTGAAATGTTTTCGACGGGTTTCTGCATAATTCCTCGCTCCTTTAGCAGGCCACTAGAACTCGTGTAACCCTTAATCAAAAAATGTGGTGACATTTTTTTGATTTGGGCTTCTGATTTCGGGTTGCGGCCATAGAGTCTGCTGTGTGCTCTTTGAAATAGGGCAACTATTTCAAGTATATCTTGTTAGGCTCTTTATAATGTTCGTGTATCCAGTCACTACCAAATAAGGTGTATTCTTCCTTTTCTTTCAGAGGAAAGCAGTGGAAGTCTGTGGGTGGCCTAAGGAAGCACCAACATGATGACAAGAGCGTGATGTACTTGGCTTTTTTTACTAAATGCTTACTCTATAAAAAAAAATATTTACTTGTGAATTTTTAAGTATTTGCCTATTGATGAATTAACCTTTTTCATATACTGTTAGTTTATGTTTGCAGACTTGATCAGTTCTAATATTTAAACTTTTGCCTTTGTGTTGCCCATTCATTCCTGTCCAGAATGAATGTGGTGTCAAAAAAGGCAAACAGGAATTCTTGCTCAAACCCTTTAAGGAGATGGTTATTCACCTTTCTCCTCTCTGTTTTTGCAAGGACAAGAAAAAAAAATCGGTAAAAACTGTATGGTTGAGGAGTTACATAGCATGTATTATGCTTCGGTCGTTTTAAATGAAGAATCTGACAGATACTAAAAAAGGAAAACCAAAAATGGTAATGGCTACTTTTAGCATTGTTTAACTGTCATATTTATCATAATAATTTCTTACATCTGCCCTGCAGGTAATTAGTACATAACATTTCAGACTCCTGCGGTGGCCTCTAGTTTTTCTACTGCAAAAAAAGATTATCTACAGCTTCAGAGTACTCAGCTACAGAAAAAAAGGAAATCTTTAAGAGGGGAAAAATGGGTTTTGCCTTTGTGCATTTTCCTTTTTGCTGTTTACGTCTGGTATCAGAAAAGTATAAAGAGAATCCCTCTTTAGGGCTTTTCAGTAGCTGATAATAATTTTACTCCTTTGCTGTACATGGAAGAGTTTTTCCTGGATGCACTTTTGAAAGTGTAAAGTATGCTTTAATATTGCCAGCAGCGGCAGCTCTTATGAGAATGATTAATGCTATGAACACTTCTTACAGAGTTCTAGTGTGTTCTGCTGAAGATTCAGAAGCTCACAAAGAGCCCTGTGTGGTGAAAGCCTCTTGAACATGAGGTGGAAGGAAATGTAGGAAAAAGTTACAAAATGGTCATTGCCCAGCACTCCTGCAGCTTCCTCCATGAGGTGAGTGACAGTAATTTCTTGTGCAGCTGTGTCATTCAGCCTTGCCTTAGAATGAATAAAACTTCCTTTTTCAGAATGACTTGCTAGAAGAAATTAGAATTGAAACAATGAAAGTGAGATCAGCCCATTCTCTATGTTCTTGACAAAAGCAAAGTGGAAACCCTAAAGTAAAAGTTTTGGTGCGAGTTGCTTATTAAAAGAAATGCCTGACAGCCACTTTGTCCAGAGGGGTCTGTGCTCTAACCTGTTCATTTTTTGGGGATGATGTTGTGGAGCAGATCAGAATACAAGGACTGAAAATGTTTGAAGACTGGCAATACATGAAAACCTCAGAATCTTGCATGCAGAATGCTTTTCACTGTAAAGTATTGGAAAAGCCCAAACTATTGAAAAGTTCAGTAGTGTGAGTCAGCATGAAATTCAGGGGTAAAAACAAGGCATAATAAAAATTGCACGTGCTATCAAAGGTGACTTCAGTGCTGAAACTGTTTTGTGTAACCTGCGTACCAAAGGGTGTGAGAAGTAATCTAGCTCCTTGAAGCCAGGAGCTTCTTGACTAGTATTGGAAATGGGATGTAAGAATGGTAGAGGACTGAGAAATCCTTATGATACCTTACCTGCATTTCATCATGGAATGTAAGCTATTACACAGGCTGCTCTGCACTTATGGAGACTAAATAAAAGATGAAAGTCAGAGTGCAAACTTCAAGTTAAACTGAAGAAATGACTGCCTTATAAATTAGAAAGGGTCACAATAGTATGCCATGTGCTAGAACGTGGTGTTTTGTTGGATGGTGTCTGCAGTACTCGGTGAGAGAAGAAAATTGTGGAGTTTTTTTAGCGGCAGCAGCTGACTTCTGTGTCTGTGAACAGACTAGTTCCTCAAACATAGGAAAGTATGGTGATGAAGAGTAGGTTGGAGTAGAAAAAAAACAAAACAAGATGTTGCTCACACATCTGGTGCAGTTATGCCTCATTTAAACCTCATTGTGTGGGAGCTATGTTCCAGGACACAAAAAGAAGTATCAGAAGTATGTTTTGCATAATTACAGTCTTGTGTTTTTTGTTTCACTGATGGATCCAGCTCTTCTAGAGACACAGGGAAGAGGAGGATGCTAAGATAAGAGTGCTGCCCTGGTATTTCTGGGGAAGAACTGTAACTATTGTTCAAGAAAACTTGCAGGAGATCAAAGTTAGGGAGGAGTTAGGAACTGAGCTAAGTCAAGTTCTGAAGGAAGCTTGTGTTCCAGTAGTTGTCTGTGCTGAAGGCAGATACTCCGAGAATTGATTGCCCAGCAGCTACCAGAGTGGTTGGAGTTGTTTAAAGAATATCCACTATTTCAGGATGAGAAGCACTAAAGTAAGTTCTGAACCGAAGATGGTTCAGTACTGTGCACAGACATGCATGGCACATACAGAAGTGACCTTGGGCGATACAACTGCATCACGGTTGGTTTCCTTATGGGAAAAGTTCATCACAGTGGCCTTGAAAACAATAGGCTTGGAAAGTTTTGTGTGTTGAAGTGTGAGAATCTATTTAAGCAGCATGAGAAAACACAGATACACTTAATGCTTTGCCAAGGCTGATGACAGAAAATGAGCTAGTGAAACCTGTATGGCACCAGAGACACTGGGGGCTTCTGCAAGGGGGAAGGGTAAGGTGGGCACTCGATATGAAAAAAGCTGTCAGGCACTGGGAAGGAAGATTTATGTGTAACCCGCTATAAGCAATGCATTTAATAACAGGGCTGCTATTTAAATCTCATCTTTGTATTATCCACTTATTCTCTTAAGTTGTCATATAATGCACAGTCATAGGCACGCATGTGTTACTACCACAGAACTTTGTATTGATTCCCACGAGCTCAGAGGTGTTAGTACTGCCACTAACTTGTAGTTAGGCTCTGAAATCTTGCTTAGATGGGCAAAGAGTCTCTCATGCAGGCTTTCTAAAAATCACATCTGCAGATTTAGGTTTTTGCTTTTTTCCAAAGGGATGAGAGGGAAGCTGGTCCTGGTAACTTTCTACCAGTCTTAGGGATCTATAAGATGTTACTAAAAACAGCTGTGTGCTACCTGTGTCTGATCTCCCATTGTGTTTACTTCTTTTTTCTAGGAAGAATTGTTAGAACCAGCCTGAGACTAGTGGCAGTCTGTGAAAGACTATTCCATAAGAAACAAATAATTTGAGATGGAAGCCTGCAAGAAGATTAAACCTGCATGTTGTAGTCTTTTAACTGTATTTGGGCAATGTCTGGTAATGTTTGTGTACACAAAAAATAAAAATTTGGTTCTGTTGTTAGGCTTCATAATTTTCCCAAGTTCTAATAGCACTTGGCCTCTGTTAGACACGTCTGACTTCCTCTGCAGTGTTTTGGAGATACCATTTCACCCCTTGGGACTAGGTAAAACCTAGGCATTATTATGTGGAATGGGGGCTGGTCACTGAAGTCATAGTCTTCTGTAGTACTTGGAAATTGGGCTAGCTGAGATTTGTATTTTGGTGAAGAAAAGTAAAAATTCAGCAAACCTGGGTTTAAAAATAGGAGGAAGGGTACCTCTTTTACCATGGAAAACTGCAGGCTTGGCTTACTGTTAACCTTGATCAGCTGCATAATATGGTACTTCAACTAAACTTGAAGTAGAGTGAAATACTGTAGGGGTAACAGCTGGAATTCCAGCTTTTTTTTCCAGGAATATTAGCCTTT
>NW_008608737.1:68796-84709 GCF_000691845.1 Merops nubicus | reverse complement strand
GCAGATGCTGAAATTATGTGTCTTGCAATGTATGGGTTTTTGGTACTGAATGTAAGCAAGTGACTCATGCAAAGGCTAGGCCTATGTTAGTGTTTGGTTTGTCAAGAGGTAAAGAGATTTAGGCAAGAGTAAATTCTTAGTGATCCAATGTGTAATTAATTACTGGATGCACTTGAAAGCTTTGGGTGTCTGTTAGGGATTATGTTCCCTGAAGATACCATCTGTTCAGGAGTTTTGCTCATGGTCTTTGTTTTTAAAGTGCAAGACTTTAAGGAGTAGCTTTTAAAATTTATTTTTTTCTCTTTTGAACTCTAGAAGTTTAATGCCAAGTTTCAGTGATGACTGTCGAAAATGCTGATTTCCCTTTCAACAAGGAAAACTGTAGAATCACAAGGTTCAGTGTGTAATGTGTAATACCTGTTTCATTGTGTGATGGAACAAAGAAAAAGTGAGGTAGAGGGAGGAATAGGTGGGTATAATAGAATAGCAATACTACTAGATATTAAGTATGGTGTTAGGCATTAGGACTGCCTTTTAATTTTTTATGATTGACTTAACTACACTACTCTTTGGGGGGGGGGTTTTTTTTCAAGCCTCAAGACTCCTTATTTCTGAGGCTTTTTTCCCCTTCCTCTGTTTTACATAAACACACTGTCTGACAGATTGTTGGAAACTGATACTACTAAAAAGTAGAAAGGAGTACAGGTGCAGAAGTGGACTAGGGGAGCAAGAGAAGAAAGGTCTGTGCAGTAGGTTGTGCAATAGAGCACCAACCCCTCTCTCTGTTATTTGCCTCCAGTGCTCTGTGGAAGAGGACTCAGTGTTAAATGCTGCAAATGATAACTCTTGAGATGTGTGCACAGAAAGACAACTGGCTTTTTTCATACTGATTCCTCTAACCTTTTAGCACACTGCATCTGAGCTGACTTAGGCTCTCTCTGTTAAAGGAAGACAGTTTGTATCAGTGGGGACATTATTAAATGTAAATCTGTTACTTCTTTTGCCTAGGAAAAGGGCTCATTTGTAGTGGATTTAATGGTAGTATTTTATGAAGACTGTCAAGTACATCTTGATAGCCTCATTGAGGAGATTGCTGCATAGTCCTAGCTATTTTTGAGATCTTTACAGTGAGTACAGTGTACATTTCATGCCATGTGATGCCTGCTTAGCAGTAAAGATTAGAGAAGGGGCAGGGGCTTCCCTTATCACAGCATTTGTCTTCTGGAGTGACTGATGCATACTGAAGCCCTGTGTCCTGGGAAGTGGCTGGGCATTGCCTGCTGATGAAAAATTTACTCTCTGCTTCCCTTTTCATTTGCTTCTGCACAGAGCCTTTGCTTTCACTTTATTAAACTGCCTTTATCTTTACCCACCAGTCTTTTTCCATCTTGTTTTCTCTCCCCCCTGTCCTGCTGAGGAGAGGGGATTGGTAGAGCAGCTATCCTGGTGTCCAGCCAAGGTCAACTCACCACAAGTCTATCAAGGAGACAAATACAGGACAGCAATTAGAACAGGCACATTAAGGAGAGAGCACCTGCCACACTAGCTCTGCATCTGCATGTTTAATTTGACAGCTTAGGTAGTCTGCTCTTGCTTTCTGCCAATTTTTAGGTAAGAAAGGAAACTACCAGCAATATGCACCAGAAGTATAAAACGCTGACAACTTTCTGCTAAAAAGAAAAATACTTAATCTAGAGAAGCTGTATCCTCAAGTGGATTTTAATTGGTACTACACCTGTTTTTACCAGATGGTGTTGTCAAAGGAATCTGTTTTTCTGAAGGCTTTGCTCCTTTGTGTAATGTAAATAAGACACACAGGCAACCATGGAATTCCCTAAAATTTCAAGTTTTACTTGACTTTTAAATAACTTGGACACAAGTATTGACACAGCCATCTTTCAAAGTCAATTTAAAATAAAGCACACAGTTGCTTCATGAATACTTAACGTACACAGAACATATGCATCACATTGATATGTTTACGTATGTTGTTTTCAAACATCTTTCCAAGAAGCCTTGAATTAAACAGGCTTTCCCAAAAGAAAATGTGCTATCTATTCAGTTCAATATTCACTTTGTGTAAAGATGATGGATTTGGCAACTTAAATGGTAATGATTTTTGTTGGTTGCCTGGCTGTTTTTTTTCCCCCAACTGACATCTTAGTGTAATGAGCTCGATGAGAACAGGAGTTGCAAGGTTAGGGATGCTAAGTGCAGCGTAGAAAATGGCAGGTCAAGGTTACCTCCTAATGAAAGAAACCAGCTAACAAGCAAGGGGGCAAATATGGGATATACAAAAAGCCTTTTATGGTGTGATTAGCAAGCCCTCTTTATTGTATGAAATGCATGTTTTGCAGAGAGGTATATCTATGTTGTAGGTGTTGCTAATTAATAAGTCAGAGTTCCATAACTTGCCTGTTACTAGCACTTACAGAAGTCTCAGAAGAGGTAAATGCAGAGGCACAAAGTTAGTTAAAATTGTTAGCTTGAGATCAGCACATTGGAAGCAGAATTAGGATGAGAATGTCTCAGGTGAAGACAGATCTACATGGCATCCAACCCCAGGGTAACCTTTGCCTGACACAATTATACACCTCCTGTCATTTGCCTGACTCATCAGGAGGTACAGGCATTTTGGGCTGACTTCCAGACTCCAGGTCTGCAAACATAACTGCCTCTAAACAGTGAAAGCCCCAAGAAAGCCTGGAAGGGCAGCTGATGGAAAGGACAAGGTGTAGCTCAGCAGACAGAATCCAGCCACCTACAGATGTTGTAGGGCTGATTTAGGGCTACTGAACATAGCTGTGGCACAGTAAATTCTTTCTGTGATTGAACACTTGTAGGTATCTCACAGAAAAATAACAAGATCACAAGAAAAGATGCCTTTCTTCAAATGACTGAGGACAAGAAACTTGAAGGGAAAGGTGGCTCATGTATGTGGAAGAAGTTTTTTTCTGTACTATTAGGTGACAGTGACATTCTTGTCCCAGGTTTTGCCTCGTTCTGGTGCTGACAACATGTATCACAGCTGTTAAACGTAGCCTTTCTTCTGCTGGTACAAACCTGTACTGTGGTGCCCTAGACTGAGCATCAGACTGGCTAAACCCTGCTTCCTACATAGTGTCATTGGACAGAGGACCACCAACTCAAATCCAGGATTTGCTGTACCTTTCTTATTTAAACATGAAAAGTTCGCTTGATGATGACATAACCCTCCTGTGACTTAAGAATCTGGACCTGTCACTATGGGGCAAGTAAAATACCACACACTTGGTTGATGGTACCCTGCAAGAATGCATAAAAGCCCACTGGCAGGTGGCAACCTTCAGGAAAACGTGGTTGGATACAAACTGTTATAAGTAATTTTCTTCTTGATCAGTACTTGCAAATAGGCAAGATACAGGCACATAGTACATATAATTCCCAAATAATAACACAAATCCTGGAGTAGTAGATACGTTGTATTTGTGCCTGAGTTAGGAATGTGAAATAATAGTAATTATTTAGAAAGCAACAAACTACAAGCAAGTAAGTGCCTAATGGTCCAGCGTGGTACACCATGAAAAAATAAAGAGTGGCCTTCATTGCAGACACTGACCAGTTCTTGTATGGTTTGTCATAAGTCGTCTTCCAGAAGATCGTGATGCTGTAGATTAATCTGTATCAACACAATCTTTGCCACAGCGATATGGGGGTGGGGTGGGGTGGTGTTTTTTTCCTTTTTTTTGGTTAGTTGGGTTTTCTAACTGCTGCTTGTTAAGAGTACTACACAAGGTCATAAACAGACCCTAGATGATCACTTTAAATTATAGCAATGACAAACCATTTAAGAGACTTACAGAACAGTTAGAGGAAGTACTTTAAACCATGGCCAACACTGTCCTAGGGTGAAGGCCACAGTAAATTCAGAAAATGCTAAAGAACTTCCATGAGAAGAGTCGTCACCACAGAGGGGTTCCAAGCTCTTTCCTTCCCTTAAATTTGTTCACTGAGATTGACAAAGCAGAAGTGTCCAAAATTAGCAATCAAATTAAAATACTCATGTAGTGAACCTGCCTTCCCTGGCATGATGTAGCATCTCCCAACCCGCAGACCAGTCCATAGTGTGATAGGAATATACAGACTGTACGGCTACCACCTTGGCTAGCAGCACCCACCTGACCACCTCAGATCATGGAACAACAGAGAATCAAACACATCAAACAAGGTTTCACCTCTCAGTTCTGTTAGTTACAGTGTGTACCACTAACCCCAGGCCCGTTGTGTGGCACAGCCCAGGTGCCTCACGCTCATGCCAGCTCTCGGGCAGCACTGCTCTTCTGGGGTGGCGGCAGTCCCCTGGTGCGCTGCTCCCAGGGGCGTGGAGCACTGCGGGCAGGGGGGCTTCAGTTTAAGGAGGAGAAATGTGAGCTACTACAGCTGTTTCCAATGCTGTTTGACAAATTCAGTGTTTAGTTTGGGGAGTAAACTTCGCAAAGGTTACCTGCCACAACAAAGATTTTACTAAGCTTCTTAGCTAGTCAGCAAAGCCAGAAGGCTCATCCATCTGCTGACTGTGGAGAAATGGGAGGCAGAGGAATGATTTTCAGCTGTTTTTTACAAAGTGATAGGACAGAAGAAGAGCTAGGCATCACTTCAGATACATACTAGAACACAACCCACCCCATGTGCAGCATCATTAAAATTTACTATTCCTACCGTGACAAAAGAAAAAAATTGCAATAATTGTGTCTGAAATACTGCATTTGTCACTTTATCATAGTAGAAATGGCTCAGAGAAAAGTATCAGAAGGTACTAGTATTAATTAATTCATATGAAAAGAGATTAAGGCAGAGTTTGCTACTCTACTTAAAACAAACAAACAAACAACACAATACTATTTGCTAGCTGTCTTAAATCCTACTCTACAAGTTTCATTTAACCAGTACATAAATGACTCCCTATGTAGTCTTAATACAGTGGGTCAGTACAAATCTGCGTGGTTTTTTTTTTTTCCAGTGTGGTTTACTATAAGGTGATAGACATGTCTCTGTTGTATGGAATGTTCCATTAAATAATCCCTCTACTTAGAAGGGCATTAAAAATTGAGAACACTTAGAACTGCCAAAGGAAAGTAAGTCTCTATCACCTCTTGAACTCTCTGCTACAGGGTGTTACCAAGTCTATTATTTTTGAGCTAAAACAGGTTGAGTCAACGTCTGTATTACACGTGAGCATCTGTTGTTGTGGTAGGCTAAAATAAACCTTGTAAGAGCTATCAGTCCTTATGTCTTAGGACACAAGTTGATCCCCATATAAAATTGTGAAGATAATTCTCCCCATATCACTGTATTGCACAATTGGCCAAAAATACAACTATTTTGCTTCTCTTGAAGCAACTCTTCCTGATCATGTCCGTTGACAGTCATTTTTGGGAAAAAGGCTATTCAGTTACAGAGCAGACCATAAAGCCTGTTTTGTTGCAGCATTTTTGTTGTTGTTTTTTTTTTCTTTTTTTCAAAATGTGACTGCCGATCATTCAGTTTTACTAAGACTTTCCTTTTTGGTGGTTTAATCAGGCAGCTTCTCCTCCATCAGTCACACCACCAGAAGGGTGTGGGCAATAAAAGCATTGCTTGGCATTCCCTCACAAGCAGGCTGCGCTTCTGAGCGTCCTGAAGAAATTGCTACATTGTTGACTTCAGTTCCTTCCCTTGCACACACATACGCACAAATTCTCAGTTTCCAAGGAATAAAATCCATTCCCCATCTTCATTTACAGCAGTCAAGTCTCCACCTTGAAGCGTGACACCTGTACAGTTTTTACGATCTTAGTGGTGGGTTTTCCATCGACATTAGTGGATAGCTGAGATGTTTCTTCTATTAGGCTGTCTTTAGACCCATTCTGCCTCTGAAGGGAACAAATTAAAACATGTTGAAAAGGTATAGCAGAATTTAAATACTGTATTCTGATGACTGGTGCTACTGCAGCCTCAGGCTAATGATACAGCAATTTACAGATACAGGTATACACACACCTCTCAAGCATATTAAAGACTCTAAATTTATTTCATCCAACAGAACTTTTTCCCCCTCTTGCCTCCTCCCTCTCCTGCCAGCTGCTGCCCCTCTGTGCTGTTTGGATTGTTACTCCCCATTCAGGAAATGCCATGACTAATTATTTGATATTTAGCAAAACACTGCACACAAGCACTTGCAAGGAATTATAATGACCACAGTTGTGAGAGGGTCTGAGACAAAGGGAAAAGAGAGGTGTTTGTGGTCACTCAACATTGAAACGTTAGTTCCTTCCACAGAATAAATTTAAGCCACATTGTATTAGGTAAGAATAGAAATAATGTGAATTTTGAACAGGACTCAATCACACAAGTCTCTTATTTCTACAAAGCACATAAATGTGCTTAGCCTCAAGTGTACAAACTTCCCCATTGCTGCTGGAGCAGGTCCTTACAGAAACATCGAGGACAGCTCAACTTTTTCACTTCCCATCATATGCAGGAATACAAATATCCTTGAACTTAATTCCTATCAAAGAACAAGTACTGTGTTAATCTTAAAATGAAAAATATATGTTTATTGTTTTAAAATTGTTCGAGCTTAAATTATTCTAGCTACTCATAAAATATGACATCTTTTTCTGATTTTATTCTGTGCAGTTTCCACACTACATGCAGTATAGCATGCGATTTTGGTTATCCACATGCCAGATTAAAAGACATTAATGGTGTAGGAAGTTAGATACCTGGAATTCTCCCATGTTTTGGTTTTTCTTTTGTGTCCCTGTGCAACAGATCTGCAAGTGCTTTTTGAATGTAATTTGCCTCTCACATTTTGAGCTTAATAAAACTACGAAAGCTGAGAGATATAGTACCATAATGTATGACCAAAGCCAGTGATTATATTTAAAAAGACATGTTCTACCCTTCTTAGATTTCAGTAACATAAAAAACATTCAACATTTGGGGGGAGGAGGAAGGCAATGTTTCAAGCCCAAGGAACAAAACTCTAAGTCCTCTCAGTATAGGTGAATAAAAGCTAGTAGCTAGTGATTACAGCTGCATGCCAAGCACACTTGCATATTTTAAGAAATTTTGAAAGCAGATTCTCCTCCTGTGGAGAGCAGGGAAGGAAACATGAAACTCAAACTGCAGAAGAGTCCTCCAGTAGCAGAAGCAGGTGTTCACAGGGGCACATGCTACATAACTTGGAAATATAATCGAAGTGTAAAACATAAGCAAAATGTAAAACTTCAAGTCACACTGTTGCTGAAAAAATCTCAGCCCGCTTTAACTTTCACTGAAAAACGAAAATCCAATGTAAATAAATCACCAGACTCCCTCCCTTCTCCCTCCAAAAGGGAAAACTGCAAAGAAAGCATAATTGCTAACCTGTTGAGTCAATTGGATGCAGGGACCTTTCACATCTGAAGATCTTGTAACAGGTAGTGGAGGCACCAGATCAGTTTTGGCACTGGAATTACGATATTAGAAAAGGGATATTGTTATAATGTAGAAAAATATAATTGTGCAGAGGAAGAATAATGAAACTGATCCAGACAGCTACTTAGATCTCAGAGTCAAAATTCAGAAGGCTTATCACCTGACTTTAGACATCCAAAAGCTGTCAAGCTGATCCTCAGTAGTCAGTGGGCCCCTTCAGGGCTTATGTCACTCCATCCCTTCTTAAGGGGCTTGTCTCCTCCTGGTCTACAGAGGCAGTACAACTGCATGAGAGATGAGTCTCATCTGAAATCACGGATGTGCCACACCTCCTCTAGGGTGCCATCAGCTAAAACTAGAGTCCCAAGTGTGTGATAGCATCAAGGGACTGCTTTTGATATTTAAGGCCTTAATAAAACCTAGAATGGGGCTGTCACTTTTCCATTCACAACTACACCCTTTACCAATCAGTCTTCTATGACAGACTGATCTACCCATTGCTGAAACAGGTTGTACTAGAGATCCCCTGAAAAGAAATTACAGAGGTAATACAGATGATGTCTTAACTCTATTGGATCTCAAATGCAACTCATGATATCAGACCTATGCAACTTCATGAAGAGCAATACAGGTTTCTTTTGTATTTCTCAGTTTTTGCCTCTACCCAGTGGATCAAGAAAGTCTCTGTGTCCCAGAATAAACCAGAAGTGTTTCTGCACTAGTTTGAGTCACTTGCTGCTAAAGCTCTATTTAGAGGGTTGCCTGAATTCTGTGCCAGCAACCAACCACATTTATGACACTTCTCATCTAACTGTGACCTTTGAGAAACTTCTAGGCGACACTAAACCAGTCCATTGCTAATAAGCACGTTCACGTACTTCACTTCAGACAGGACAGATCTTTCACCATCAGAGCACTGGGACCGCCGGTACTGACGGTAGCTTCGAGGGGAATGGGAGTGCCTAATGCGGATTGGGTCACCTTGAGTCCTAAGAGAGAGAGGATTCACAATGTTAGGTTAGTAAACCAGATCTTCAGCACAACAACATAAATTCCTTCGTAGACTGAGAGATCCTCCCATTTCTCATGGAGGTATAACAGATAACTTCTTGCATGGCTGAATTTAAAAGACCGATGCCTTTCTTTCTTGTAAGTGTACTTGGAACTCAATGCTTTAAAAGTGCAAAGGTCACAAACTGGCATGCTCCTATGGGAGAGTGAAAACAATGTGTTAATATATACAGCTTTAACATCAGCTTTTTCTGTTTAGGGGTGTTGTGGAAGTACATTATAATGCAAACCAGGATCCCATCTCTGCCACTTGCAGCTGCTTGCACTGACACACAGCATCCCAAATGGGCAATTATCACAGTGGCATAGATGTCTGTTCTTAAGGAAAGAGCTATGCCCTGGCAGCCGCCCGTGGCAAGCAAGAAAAGGGGCTGGAAATGTCAAACAGTGCCTTAGATGGTTGGAATAAAAATTCAAAAGGAAGGAGAAGTTTAGGAAATAAATGGGTTTGCTTGTTTGCATGCCTTTCTCTCTCATTCTGTAATGTATAATGTAACACAGATGAAGGACGGCTTAGGGAAATATACAGAACATACAGGCATCCAGCAGGTACATGAGTGTGTGGGAGAGACAAGGAGAGATGAAAATTATTTTTTTTTTTCATATTTTGGAAAGAGAAAATTTCCAAATTTTAATAGGGTTTAAAATTATTAAATATACTCACCTAGCCATCCTACCTGAGCATTTGAAGTAGATAAAAGCCTAGAGGTTAAGTGTAAAACCACTTCTATTTCAGTATGCAGTATTCATGTAAAACAAGAAAAATGGACTTACATTTTCACTACAAAAAATCCTGACATAAACTCACTCTATTTTAGTGTATGGAATTTCTTTCAGTTGCTCCTCAGACAGGCCAGATGGATCCACAAGCTCCTTCCTAGAAAAGATTAGAGAAAGTAAAAAATGTAGCAATAGCTACCAACTGCAAAACCATTCTTATTTTTTATTATATTAGGCTGAAAAGATTTACTGAAACAAGTTGTCAACCTGAAGCTATCTTGACATTAAAATGGGAAACTTACTAAAAATGTGCCTAAAATGACCTGGATTGCTTCAAGTGTATGTCACATCCTGTTCCACTTTCCTCTCGCCTCCCTGCATATCTGCTTCACAATATATATTAATATTGTGTATACTGAATATTGAATATGCTTTGGAATAGCTAACTATCTTCCTAACTGGTAGTTTATAGCATATGCAGCCTCATCCTAAAAGCATCAGTATTACTAACAAGAACATTTTGAAAGCCACAGAGAAATAAAACTCTAAAATGCTGTATTCTTCTATAGTAACTCATCTTCATACAATGGTCATCTGTATTCAGTGTATTCAGTGATCTGCAGTATCTTATACACATAGCAGGTCATTAACACACACCTAATTTATTGGGGCACATAACTAAATCAGCATGTTAATGCCTTACAGCCACAGTGCAGGAGATGTGAATAATTACATTAGAGGCAAATGAAGGAGTCACTTGGACCCTACAAGGACTGTACTTACTGGATGTGTTTCCAAAGTTCTTCTTTAGCTTGTACATCTGGGCTTCTTCTGTAAACATCAACAAAGACAACAAAGGCAAAACTGTGAAAATCATCACCTGATGTGTCGCTGTTCAAATATATTTTTAACAGCACAGACCCTGCACAGAGATCATGGTAAATATAAACCACCAGTGACTTAAATTTTAGGGATTGTTATACTGGAAAATGCATTAAACTTCATAGCTTTACTTGAGCTGAAAAGACATTTCTTGAACATCAGGCTCTTCATCACAATTCCTGTTCTACTACCCTTCAGAAAGAGTAAAGTACTTAGCCAAAATTGTGACTTCCCGGTTGCAGATAAAGAGATGTAGTAAAGCCTGAACAGTACGCCCCACATTTCCCACTGAATTACAGAAGGTACTGTCTCCAAAATGGATCTCCTTTATTTTTATTTTTCCTACCCCATTTTATTGCAGGGCTAGTGCAAAACCACCACTGCTGTTAAGTCCCACCTAGAATTTAAGAAAACCCATGCAGAATAACAGATTAAATAAACATTTTTACACAGTGGCAGGAGTTGCATGGGGAGATCAGATAGCTCTTTTCATCTGGATTACATAAACTCAGTGTCGACAGCTAGACTGTTCCACACCATCTGTGACATGAGGGATGTAACTTTTAGGCAGGTTCACAATGCACAAATGCTGCCAATGAAGTCACAGTGTCTCCAAGATTAAGTCACATACAGCTTACTTTTTTTTCCCTTAAACAAAAGGGCCAATCATATTCCAAGATGCTTTTGGAGTGATGCATTCCAAATTTAAATGACGATCAAGGAGGACAGCAGTGTTCTGTATTTTAGCATCTGTTAAATTCTCTCTCTTGCCCAGTGATGCAGCTGTATCAGAAATAATTCCAAACCACAGCAGTACTAACAGTTTCACTGTTTTCTTCTACCACCACTACTGCGTTTGGCTCATTTTCAGACTTTGGCCTAGGAATAATGTTCAGAGACATCTATATTGCAGTAAATGCTTTACAGCTGGTGTAAAGGCAGATTGTTTACAGATGGTAAGTTTTTTATAGGTACAGAAGTACTGGGAGATATTAGTTTACTGCATTTTCGAAATAGGAGGGAGAGACAGAAGGATGAGAAACAACCCTACATTTTTGATTCCCTAGTGGGACTAATATAGAATCATAGAATCATAGAATCATTTAGCTTGGAAGGGACCTCCAAGATCATCAAGTCCAACCATTGAGCCATTAGGGCTCTGAAGTCCTCTGCTAAAACAGATCAGAATCTGTCAGGGTTGGAAGGGACCACAAGGATCACCCAGTTCCAACCCCATGCCATGAGCAGGGACACCTCCCACTAGATCAGGCTGTCTAGAGAGAGCCTCATCCAGCCTGGCCTTAAAGACCTCCAGGGATGGGGCCTCAAGCCATAAGATTCTCAGGCTCCAAGGTGGCGATGGCTTTCCAGGAAGCACGACACAGCCACCCCAGGCAATTCCTGTCCTTGATGGACCACTCTGCTGTCTGTTATCACTGCTCAGGTCCTCACGACGGCAACAGTTATGGCTACAAGAGAAGCTTGAGGTCTCATTTTTCTCACTGCTCAGAGCTTTGTGCATTTGTGTTTATTATAATGCATTTAATTCTCTCTGATTTTCACTTTGTCTATCTCTCCTTCTCCCTGCTTGCATTTATTTCTCCTTCTCTCCTTCTTACATCTATCCATGCTGCTTTTAACTCTCTGCTGCAATACCTTGGTATGCAGTGGCATTTAACGGCTTTTTTCAGCCCTCAGTTTTGAATTGATTCCTCCTTTCATTCAACCCCCTGCTCATAAAATAGCAGCTGCAAACCCTGCATTCACCCTGGGGCTGGGAAGATAGGCATCCTGTTCTGAGGCTGAATAATCAGGCAGTGGGGAATGCGAAAGATCCCTGAAAAATGCCAGCTTCTCCGGGGAGGCATTGTAATGCTTACAAGCCCTACTTTGCCTGAGGAAGCAAAGCCTCAAGGTTGATCCCTAAGCCAAGATCCTCACAAAGCCGGGTATTGTGCGCACCTCTGACCCATCTGGTCAGCTCATGGTTTGTACTTATTCATGGAAACACAACAGTTCAGGATGTGGCCTTAAGTCTCATGTCACATATCACCCAACCTCACCTATAGTAAGAAATATTAATTTGTAAGGCAGTGTGGAAAGAGAGTGGTTAAATAAGAAGTCATCTTAGTTTCTCCATTTTCTAGGAACTGTGCCTCCTGCTTTCTGTGGCCAACTCCAGGCATGTAACTTCTGTGTTCTCTGACATTTTTGTTTCTTCCACCCCTGCAGCTACACTAATAAGGAAGCCACAGCTATAAAATACTGGTTTAGCAATATGGCATCCCATGAAAATAAAAAAAAAATAAAGGCTAAACACAATGATTCTACAGAGCAAACTGCTTTTCTGAATTGCCATCTTGACATTATTTTCTGTCTGTTTAAGAAGTGTTAACACACTGGGATGACTTCACAGCATTTATTAAAGTTAACTCCCCACAAAAGAATATCCAGAAATATTATACAAATTAAGTATCTTAATAAAAGCATTTTGCTTCCAAAGGACTGTTCCTGCTTCCTTTAAAGGCAAAATGAAGAAAAGCTTACAAAAAGAAAGGTCTTGTGAAGGTGAAATGTAGGTATTGCATATACTACATAGGAAATTTATGTTTGTATACTTCTTAACAGCCCACAACAAAGCAATCCTTCTATTAGATCTTTAAAGCCACATCACAATCCCTCTTTCACTTTGTCTTCATCTTTTCACTGGGAATTGTTTCAGAACTCACAGTTTTGACATATACTTAGATTGTCCTATGGCAGTACATGAATCAATAGCTTCTGGGCATTTTGTGTGCTAATAAGATTCTCTAGTGCACAAGAAACCTAATGGGAATTCCCAGTAAGTGATGAATCTCCAGGGCTGATGTTTGCTTTTTTTGTTGTTTGTTTGTTTATTTTAATTTTGTTTTCACAAGCTCAAACAACCCTACACATTAATAAGGTCTACATTATTCTTTGTGTCTGCACCCTTATTAACATTTCAGTTTGAATCACAAACGGTAAATTTAAATAGCCATGGAATTTTAATCACCATCCTTCTTAATTAAAAAAAGCCCTTTGGCTACACAGATGTTTTATACAAACTCTTGAAAATAAACCCTGTAGAACTAGAACTGGGAGCACTCTATTTGCTGATTTGTTTAGGAAAAAGAAAGGTCAAATTTTTGTCAAATATTTTTATTTCTGAGACCAAAGAGACACCACCTTACCAGCACCAATGGTTAATATTACTCATTATCAAGCCAATGAAATGTGCTGGGCCAGGCACAGTAACAAATATTTCAATTTACTTTGGACTTCCAAAATGAACCTCTAGTTAAGCTGATTGCAGTAAAGAACTTGTTGTTGAAACGCGAAGGAATTATGTGCACAACTAAAATTAAGGGTTAGCATCACGTGTTAAATATGCAGATTGAAATGACCATATACGAACACATTTAAACCCAAATCCAACCATACCCTGCACCCTAGGGAACCACATATGCCTTCTCTGTGACCTGCATCCAGTCAGGTAAGCAAGCAGCTGAGCCAAACTGAATTAAATAAATTCCCTTAGAACCTACTGTAGGGTAACAGTTAAATGCCTTTTCCTAAACACTTTTTAAGGCACTTTGAAAGGAATTACAATTTTACTTTTTTTAGTTCCTACTTGCATATATTGAGGATCTCTGTCATCATCAGGAAATCTGTGCTTATTTTTTTGTTTCACGTTTCTTTTTTTAAACCGAAGAGTCAGACAAGAAGGAGGAATATATTAAACACTAACACAACAGGGAAAAGAAGTGAGAAGCCATCCAAACTCTTCAGGATGTTCTCATTTCTTTGCCTCCTCAAGGACCATACCTTGTTAAGTAAGATGGTACATATTTGTCTTTTGCTAATAGTAGTTCATATAAAACATAACTCAGCATGTAACTGTGTTGGAAAATAAAAGCCATTTTGTAAGTTAAAGTAGCCACAAGAGGGAGCCAATGCAGTCCAAGCAATGAAATCTACTTGGATGTGGCAGACAAGTTGGCTGTAAATTCAATCTAACCATTATTAACCGAGTACATTTCCTAGTTTACAGCACTTTCCATATATAGTAAAAAATGTAAATCAAATTTAATTATCTATATTTTGTGGATTACATACAAGTAAGTTTTAATATTTCTGATTTTAGTAATACATCATTGTATAATTACACCTAGTAACATTTACCTTTTGTGCAGCTGAAAGTGAACAAGTCTGTACAAAGCCAGTTAAAGTAGAAATCCCAACGTTTTAATGGCAAATCCTATATCTCATAAAAGAATGAAAACCACAGACTATGAAAATGCAGAAAGAAAAGAGTTTCCAGCAACAGTGAGGACAGAACTCAAGTAGTTTTTAGTACTGGAAACTTCAGCATGGATTACGGTTTCAGTCGGTATGAACGAAATAATCATTTAAGGCACTATACAGTTTCTCTCGGTAAGTCTTAACATGAAAGGTAAATTTAAGAAAAGATATTAATGGCAGTACCTAAGTAAGCCTGTTACTCAGGTGACACCTTACACCATCAGCATCAGGGCTGTTAGCCAGGAAGCGAGGGTGGGGATACGGTTTCAAAGTGTGCCCTCTCTTGCCTTCTCTCCCAGGGCCTCAAACCTGCTCTCCAGGCACTCAACACGCTCAGCCCTGCCCTGCCCTGCCTGCCAGGCATGCTGATGCTGGAGCTGCTTTGGATGGTTGCTTGTATGGCTGGACACAAAACATGACACACAACAGTGTGCCTATACCCCCAAAACACACCATTAGAAGAAAAATGGCAATTAAAAGAAACCAGCATTTTCATTAGTTTGAGAAAATTAATTTCAGAAGCTGACCATTCCACCATGTCAAAACTGGCTGTCAGCCGGAACAGCACAGCCTAGCAGCAGGGCTCCATCATGAAAACCCTGACATCAGGATGCAATAAATCACTGACTGCTCCTTGCCAATGGTAATTTGACACAGAGACATCACCAGCTGCTCTCATCTGGAACAATACCACAGACACTGTATGATTAAAGACGTGTGCATGCATTTCACAAAAACGCCTCCCTCTATCACAAAACCTGAATGTCCTCACAGGTCTACTGCCCAGAAGAGGGGGAAGTGCTGTCCTCGTCACAGAACTAACGCTCACCATCACACTGGAGATGCTCCTGCTTTTTAACATGCTAGAGCAGCCTCAACTTTCATGTCAAAGAGGACAAGGGTTACGTACGACCGAGAGCGGTGCCTGGATCGCCGGTAGCTTGGATCCACTTGGTTCTTCTCCTTCTGTCGCCGGAGCACAGCTTCCCACTGAGGAGCCGAGTCAACCATGTCGTTCTCTTGCCGTAATCTGCAAAAGGAGTACCAGCAGTTCAATCCGAGGTCTCTGATGCAGAATCCACTGAGAAGCAATGGAGTATTTTTTCCCGCACAAAAATCCAGCTCCTGCAATGCAATACTTAACTTTTCATCTTTCTAAATTGGGATTAATGTTGCCAAAAGACATTAAAATGTGAGAACCTGTGTAAAAGAAAATTCACTGATTTGTTATTTAGAAACAATGTAAGTGAATAATGAAATGACCCAAGCCTTCAAGAACAGGCCCACAACTTGAGTTCAGCTTCCCAGCCCAAGCCAAACATTCAGAATTTTCTTCCTGTGTACATATGCCAGCACACCTCACTGACAGCAAGTGTAAAGCTCACATCACAATACAAGGCTCTGCTACTACAACTTCTCCAATTACTTTGCTCCAGCTCACACTTTCCTCAGATTCAGGGGAAAATCCCACAGGAAT
>NW_008608737.1:65954-68765 GCF_000691845.1 Merops nubicus | reverse complement strand
CTGGGCAAGTTCTTGCTCCAAGGAAGCAGTCCCTTCACCCTGACCTGTAACAAAGTCCACGATGCATGCAGATCTCCCTGGCTGCCACAAACATATATGATAAATAATTTGTCCCTGCCCATGGCAAGGGAGTTGGGACTAGGTGATCTTCAAGGTCCTTTCCAATCCAAACCATTCTATAATTCTATAGTCCCACTCTTGCACCCTTTCTGCACTTGTCCCCTGTGGCTTTGGCCCCTATCTCTGCTTGTATGCTTCTAAATTATGTGATAACCCTTTTACTTCTTTTTTTCCCCCCCACCCCCTAAAAATCCACATTAAACTAAATGTCAAAATGCTATCAATTTGGTACATTTCTTAACAGGCAGAAGTAATTCTTGTAATGACACAACCAGGCAGGACAAACAGTGTTTGGCCATTCAAAGCTCTACAGATGCTTCACAGTTTTGGGGTTGCAGATATGGGTGGTGTGATGAAGTACTAAGATAGAACAAATGGATATGCTCAGTCACAGCAGTGAATTTAAAATTCAGCAGGGATTTAGAAGCAACCCTGGAAACACCACTCCAAGAGTGGCATCTCTATAGGATGGTATGGCTGACATACTGAAGAAAACAGAGGAGCTTAAAAAAAAAGGGGGAAGACTGACCGGTAAAACAAACAACCAAAAGAACAGAGATAAAGGGATTACCCTGCAGACCTGACTGATAGGAAATGCAAAGCATGCTGTTGTTGCTCTTTACCACAGACATACCTTTCTCCTTGAGTTTTGAATTCCATCACGCTAAACTGGCTATGCAGGCTGCTGTTTTTCCTTTAATCAGACCTCCTCTCATATGTATAATGAATTTTGAGCTGGATGCCCAGCTACTGTAAACAGCCACTCTACCAAATGGTACTGAGCTTCTGGAGGAAACTGCAACATCAGGTTTTGATTTCTAGGCAAGTCTTTTTAAACCTATAATCTAGTGACAGGGATTAACATAAACTTCTAAGAATTTGGTAGGTAGAAGAACTCACATAACAACAAGCAATGGATTGTGGTTTTCATCTTGAACAACCCAATTTGTGGAGATAGCAATCATACCACATCATACACCACAATCAATTGCCTTCCACATACGACAGTCACTTGCACAAGAAGATGACGTGGTTGCCAGACCAGTGCTGCTGCCATGGGTGGTGGGTCTGCCAGCTTGCCAGCACCTTACCCCATCTCTCTCAGACAAGAACTCCTAACAGGTCTTGTGCTATGAAGAAGACATTTGGCTACTTGCCATAAAACAACTGAGAGCTACTCATTCTTCTCAGGAAACCCACACAACCTACACAAGGTCCATACTCTGGCTCCTCTGTGTTTGAAGCCATGCTTCCACACTGACCACAAATGACCTCATGTTAAAGGGGTGAAAAAATAACTTCTGCTTCAGTCCATTCTACTAATATAGTAGATATTAGTAATAGTACTAATTATAGTAGATAATATAGTAGTATAGTATTATCACCTACTGTTGCACGGCAAGCACAGTCCTTAGCAGTGTATTCAATTATCCCCAAGTACTTCATGCATCTAGTCTGCCTCCTTTCTTCTGCTTGCTGTAACACACAACAACGCTCTTCACTGCTATTTACCTCTGGAGTTTGAGCAACATACCAAAAATCTAAACACACAAAGAAGCATGGCAGCTACTAAAACAAGCAGTGTCAGCACACTCAAACATGCCATTATACCATAACAGAACTATACCAGACAGAGATATGAAGAAATAAAGTATTCATTTTGCAGATGAAAAAAAGAAAAGGTACTATATTCACATTTAACAATGTAAAGGGTGACCAAGGTAACACAATCTCCCTACAAAATACATGTTTTAGATGCAATGATCAAATTATAGCAATCTTGGGGCAAAATCTTTGGCTCTTCAGCAAAAAAAAGTGATGCTCTTGTACTCCAAGTCCATTACAACTTTTCTTTTATTCTCTTCACATTTTGCTCCCACAAAGTTCATTTATGCCTTATGGAAAAGAATAATCTGGTTACTGCCATGTGATATAAATCCAGTTGAGATTAACAGCTATCACAGTGACAAATCAGGCACTGTTTGCAGGAAGGCTTGATGGTAAAATGGAAAGTCATAATACTATCATCACTCATCTGCTGATTTAGAGATTTTTCTTCTCCATTTCAGTTGATATGATAGCAGGCTACATTTATGCAGTGATAAATTCTCTTAAGACAGGCAATTCTGAAGACTTGATTCTCATTCAAAGTATCTAAGCACAAAGTTATCATTTAGGTACAATGTACAACAATGAGGGGTTCATTGAGGATATGAAGGTCAAAGGCAACCCTGGCTGCAGTGACCATGAGATGCTGGAATTCAGGACCCTGAGAGGAAAGAGGAGGGCATATGGAGTTCAGGAGACCAGTCTCTGGCTTCGTCAAAGTTCTCCTTCAAAAAGTCTAGTGGATAAGGCCCTGGAGAGAAAATGGGCCCAAGAAGGCTGGTTAATCACCCCATCCAAGCTCTAGAGAGGTCTGTTCTGGTGAGCTGGAAGTGAGTCAAAAAAATGCCAGGAGAAAAGAAACAACACAAGCAACAAAACCTGGCAGAACTCAAACACAAAAAGGAAGCATACAGAAGGTGGGAGAAGGGGCAGGCACTGTGAATGGAATACAGAGACATGACCCAAGCATGCTGGAATGAGGTTAGGAAAGCCAAAGCTCAAATGGAATTCGATCTGTCCAGGAATGTCACAGGCAACAAGAAGGCCTTCTGTCAGCAGACAGGTAACAAAGGGAAGGGTAGG
>NW_008608737.1:52464-65923 GCF_000691845.1 Merops nubicus | reverse complement strand
TACCTGGTGACGCAGGACATGGAAAAGGCTGAGGTACTGCATGCCTTCCTCACCTCAGTCTCTACTATCAAGATTGGCCTTCAGGAATCCCAGGCCCCAGAGATCAGGAGGAAAGCCTGGAGCAAGGAAGACGTAACCTTGGCAGAAGAGGATCAGGTCAGGGAGGACTTAAGCGAACTCAACATATGTGAGTCCGTGGGCCTATGGGTGCAGAGGTCGCTGCCTAATGTCACTGCAAGGCATCAGTGATCTCTGAATGCATATAGTGATTGGCAGAGATGCCCAAAGACTAAAGTAAATGTCATTCATATCTTCAAGAAGGGCACGAAGGAGCACCCAGGCAACTACAGGCTGAGACTAGTGATTCACCTTGATGTCCATTTCAACCAGATGGATATTCTAAATGTAGTCAAGTAGAAGACTATGCTCCAGTACACACTGTCTACTAGTTTAATATATTTTTATCCACATAATACATTGTGACCACAGAATTAAAAAAAGCAAGTATCCTTCTTCTGTCATTGAATTATGTTCATCTCAGGTTCTTCCTCAATTTTGTATGAATATCTGCTTAGGATAAAAAATTCACATGATGGAGTAAAACCTGAAAGACTGATAGAAAGCCAGTAAAGTGTTTCTTCCTAATCTTTTTCCAGCATTGTACCTTTAGAAGTTCTCACCTGCATTTGGTTTTCTCTGGTAATTTATTTTCATCTGATAAATCGTTTACAGCAGTCTCTCATGTGAACAAAATATTCTACTTTCTATGGTCAGAAGCAGATTCTTCTGGGTAAAGTGAACGTTCAGCCATTTCATTCCAATGAAGCAATACAACTTTGTGTCTGCTTGTGCCAGGGACTTGATTATCACACTGGGAAATAAATTAGTATTAACCCATTCAATGGGTAATCTTGAATAACAGCAGCTACAAACCTCATTATATTGTCACATTATACCCTGTTGGGGCTGGCTGACCTCTGCTAACAGAAAAGCTATTAAGTGCCTGTGCCCTTTCAGCTTATTATATTACTGCTGTGGCTGCTAACAAAATGCAAAAATTCATTATGACTGGTGGTTTTCCTGCACCTGATAACAAGGAACAAGTGTCAGACCTCCACTCATTCAATACGTGTTTACTTTACCTCTGATTAATGATTTTTTATCTGGTCTGATTTCAAGTGACCACCTAAAAGTAAGAGGTGTTGCAATATTAACATTTTTGGTGTATCTTAATTTTTTTAAAATGTGAAAAATAAAAAATATTTCTTTTTTCCTTTTAAGCACTTTTCCATGAGTTCAGGAAGGGTTGGTAAAGGCTCTTTTAGTCTTCAGAAAATTATAAGCAGTACTTAATCCTTCTTATAATTCAATCTTTTTATTGCAAGAAGCCCTTAAAAACATTCTTGTGGTCAGTGTCTAATTTCCTTCATTTGCTTGTGGAGCTCCCTGAACAAGAAGTTTCACAGAAGAAAACACCTGGCTGAGAGAAAGGGATACAAAATACCATTTACCTACTGACCACTGAAACTATACTCGGCATTTCATTCGCACTTCAGAGCTCACCTGGAAAACAAATCTTCCATGCACAGTAAGTTATTGTTAGCCTAGTATCTCACAAAACTGCTCTATTTTATGTAAACTCCAAAGAAATCTCTTAGCTCAGACATGCGTTATGCAAGCCCATTTGAATGTCAAAATTATTTTTTTAGCATTCTATTAACTACTGCAAGTCATGCTTAAAATATTGTTATACTGCATACTTCTGCAGCACTATCTATTATATCATTATTTCTAAGAGCTTCCGAATATGTGAAAATCATTTATCACTCATAGTACGGCATGTGAGACAACAAGAAACTATGGCAGCTTGTGCAGACAGCTTCATAGAAAATTTCCCTTACATAACTCCTCTTTTGTCCAGGGACATTTCTTTTATGCTATTTATGCAATATGAATAAATGCCATGTGCTTTTAAAAAATATGTTTTCTTAAATAACTCTCAAATGTTGTTATCTCAAGTGTAACATAAAATTTTCATCTTTAAAGGAATTTTTTTTTCTCTAATAAATCAGTTGCTACACCAACTTTTTCATATCAGCAACAAGAAAAATAGAATATAAACAAGTAAAACTTGCTACCATCACTTGATATTGTGTTGTCTTAGTAAAAGCTGATGCTGTACACGTTTTGGGTTTTGGTCCACACTTCACATTTTGCAAAATATTTATACAATTAAAAACCTGCATTTAAAAAACAATGAGTTCACATCCATTAAAACATTTTCACTACTCTCCTCAAAAGCTTTATTGTCTGCTAAGATTCTGCTGAGATTTTTGAGGTACTGAAGTATATGCTGTGAATATCTTGCCATCACCACTATCCATTTTATTTGCATTGATATTGCAAGTCTTTCATAAATGTATCCCGTATTTGATTTTGCAGCTGATAAATTAGTTCTTCCCAAGCAACAGGAGAGCATGTATTCATTGCATATACCTATGATGTATGTGTGTTTTGGCAATTACCTACTTCTGATTCAAAAAAGGACCTTAAGCTGCCTCAGGAGAACTGTATACATATAAAATACATTAGATTCCTTCTTATGAGGTGTATCTCAGAGAGTCCATCTCCTTTTGTTTGTGTTTCATGTCTCTATGTCTAAAATACATAAAGATCACCTGTTTCTTTTCTTCCGATGCTCTCTGTTGGAATTTTCTGATTCACTGCCACTGCTGGTGTTACAGCGAGACCGGGATCTGGAGAGGAGAAAAGCAACATCTCAAGATGAATTTACCTACTAACATCTAAGGTACTGAACTTCTAAACAAGGAATGAACAACACTGCCCAGACATTACTAGGAAAATCAGAATTGAAAGACGCTAAGGGGCTTGTCCACACCTGAAAGTCATATTGATTTTTTTTTTTCATTACTTGATTGGAATAACTGCTTTGAAAGAAGTGTACCGAGAGTGTGGTGCCAGTTGAGGGCTATTTTCCTTTTGAATCATTACACTGTGATTTTGTTTGTTTTATTTTATCTCTCAGCATTCTTTGTGTAAACACCACAGTGAAATGTTTCTTTGGCATGTGAAAAATTTTCTCTTTAAACTGTATACATTCTGGCTCTTTTTCTCCTTGCATATTGTGGGACACCCAACAGAAATGATAGAGTAATTCTGGTTTTGCAGGCAAACCAAAATGCTTATCAGATCTGTCTTTTTCTATTTAATTCAACTTCCATCTGGTTTCTAGTAAATCCATATAATTTTTTAAGCGTCAGGCAATACAGAAGAAACACCACTAACACTATGACTCTGGTGATCTTTATAAATACAGAAAGCCTGAAGTGCACGCATTGGCAGGTGTGTGTGTTTTGGCACAGTTTTTGGATGACTCGGTGCACAGCTACACAGCTACATCACGCAAAGAAAAAAAGATACAAAGCAGTTACTTCTGTATCACCTCAGGCTGTGAAGCTTCAAATGGTAAGGTGACATCTATGGTTTTGATTACTTACTACTGAAAATGATTGGTGGAACAGGCTGAAGCTGAACTTCAAGAAGAAAATGGACATATGCCTACGTACAGTTAATCTCCTGTCAGTAGAAAGAAGCCCCTGGACACTACTATCCAAGACCCTTAAATTCCTCATTGCCCCTGATCAACATTTTGGAGCAGACAGACCAGCTGTTAGGTCTCTCTGGTCCTGGAAACAAGGACTCTGTTACTATACTACTAGGCTAGGTTCTAAAAAATAGCACTCATCAAAACCTGGGCTGGACCATTATCTAGTGTGACGATGGTTTCTGAATGCCTCTGAAGAAAGACATCTTCCTCTGCAACACTGATGGCTCAGCTGATTAATGGGGAAAGGTGACCAATGTTAACATGAGCTAGCCTAGAAGGATTTAGGATATCATAAGTTAGAACTGGTGATGGTTTTGCTGCAATGGAAAACAGAAATTTTCTCCTGAGGTCCCTAGGCATGAAATAGGAGATATAAGGGGATAACTTCTGATGCTGCTGGCAGAGATACCTACCCTCTTGTGCCTTCTGGCTTTTCATTTGCTCTTTGATATGCCTCTTTCATAACAGGACAGATTTGTTTGAGCACACCTCAAACAAGCTAAGGAGTGATGGAGTTCCTTGGGTGTAAGTTACAGGTAAGGGGAAGCATTTCATGGCAAGGTTGGAGGCTACTGACAAGCACCTGCTCACTGTATGTTCTAAAAGTTTAGGGAGAAAAGCCAAAACAGGATGAGAGAAGATGAGGCAGACTTCCAAGGGAACGGAACTGCTGTGGCATGGACCTCACCTAAATGTCCTGTCTGGTCAGGGACACAGCACTCTACCCTCTGTCTCTGAAACTAGGACTCTGTTACAGATGTCCTTCTGACACAGTTGACAGTCTCATGAAGTTGCCCATAACACCGGTGAATTAGGGTTGGTTTTACCAAATTGCTTTATCATCAAACGCCTTGTTCTATAGAGTCTGGTCTCCCCTCTATCCAAAACTAGGAAATCATTAACTCAAATAGCTCCTATTCAAACATTAATGTTTTAGAATAACAGGACAATTAAAGCCTAGGAAAATTAGCTCAACCCAGTTTGTCTGAAGGGAATAGTTTTGGGAAAGTGACATTTCCAGAGAGGAGAAGCAGAAACCTCTCCCCATGCTCTAATTTAATGGCTCATAATTTAAAGCCACTGACAGGCTCAGGACAGCCAGTTTCCCAGGTAAAATTACATGACTCTGGGTGAAGCTCAAAGAGGGGAAAAGAAAGATGTGTTCTGACAGAAAAATGTAATCCCAAAGGAAGATGGAAGACTAAAAGATGATGTCCAAAAGTTGGGCTCAAGCATGTTCAGAGAGTTCAAAGAAGTAAATGCTCCAGAACCACAGCAGACCTTACATGTCCAAAAATGTATTTTTTTTGCCAAAATCTTATCAGATGTTTAATAAACACTCCACTAGTCTTGAATCTCAACATTACTAGGTCATCCAAGCAACATTTCCAGGTTATTGGAATGACTGTTGTTCTACATTTCTCTGCACTTCAAGTATTTTCTTACTCTCATCTAAGCAATTTATCCCATAAGGCACCAAGGCAGTGCAAATCACACCGTGGCAGAAGTGCAAGATAAAACATCTCATTTGCTCTAATTCAGGATAAGCCTTTCTCTAGCTTTTCAGGAATGGAAATCTGATCCACCTTTCGGATACTGTACATCAAATTACCTTGTGTTCACTGTCAGGAAAGCACTTGTAGAGAGACAGAAGGGCTGATGAGCTGTCACCTGAGTGGCAGCAGCTCATGTTAGCTGTCAGAAAATTACCTTTCCCTGAATACTAAACATAAGTTTTTAGTGAAATGAGTAAAACACCAAAAATGGAAACAAAGCTGGTTTCTTAAGTCAGGTCCAAGAACACACAAGATTGTCCTGATCTCTGACAATTACAAAGAACATTTTGCCCTTTTTTCTCGTGTTTTCTTGGTCATGAAATATATTTGATATTTTTCAGGTGGTATATATATATGTGGTCTGACACAATGAGCAAGAAAGAAGGCATAGTCGGTTTGGCAAGAGACACAGAAAAATTACAATCCAGGAGAGGGCTTGGGGATGGGGTGGGTTGCAAGATTTGTGATTTCAAAGAGACAGCTGACAGAGAAAGCCCATATTCTGATGCAGTCTTTTTCTGATTATAATGAGAAGAGAGCAGTCAAATTGTGAGGCATTGTAGAAGGTCTATTCCTATATACAATAACAAGCCTGTACATTGGCAGGACAGCAGGCACAGCCTTTGGGAAGAGGTCCCTTCTGAACACTGGGGTTCTCCACCTGAGATGCCTAACTAAATCCTCCCAGTTTTATGTTGTGGACATAGACCACGGGACTATCACAGGCAGCTTGTAACGATAAGATCCTTTAAAAAAATAACCTGCTATTTTATAATGGTGCAAAGTACGTGAGCACTTTCCCTGACTTCCTGTGATTGTCCCTGAGACGTTTGTATCCCTGCCAGAGCTCCTTTCCCCTGCTGCAGCAGTGAATCAGATCCTGGGAGTGGCCCCTCTGCTTCACAAGCTTCAGCAGGCTGACACTGAAAGGAATGGCACAGTCTCCTTTTCCCAGCAGCCAGCGCAGGAGCACAGGAGCAAAGAGAAATACAGCACAGTTATGGAAGGCAAATATGGCCCTAGAGAACTCCAGATGCAAAAATCTGTCAAAAGCTGAAGCTGTTGAAGAGCACACCCGAATTCACACCTGATTTTATTTGGAAATGTCACAATTAGTAAAGACTGCACAGCAGGGGAAAAAAATAGAAGCTTAAGAAAAAAAGTCAGAAAAAAAAATATGCAGGATGTACTTTTGCAAGATAATTAATCTTAAGTGATAGTACACTTGCTTTCAAAACACATTAACTAGAAGTGGACCAGGAGTCTGGAGAACTCACAACAAAACCTGCAGATGTAAAATCTGAAAGCTCAAACTTCTGGAATTGACTTTCAAGCTGCGACAAGCTGTTAGTATACTTCCACAAACTGCTTCTACTATGGTGCAGTAACAATGTGCCACGCAGCTTGTAGGTATCTGTGTTGTGATGAGGCAATGCTACAGAGCCTTTTAGCAGAAGCAAGATAGGAAAGAAAAAATTAAAATTAATGGAACACAACACAGCTTTTACACATTTAAAAAGGTGAGGAAGAAGGAAGGAAAGGAGGGGATGCAGCAACTAAAATCTCAGTACCTTCACTATCATTTCATAGCTGCTACAGATTATATATTTACCTTCTCCTTTGCTTTAAATCTGAATCTTCACCACTGGTTTGATTTTTCCTGTGACATTAAGGAAGTTTTACTGAAATACCATTGAGTAACTTAACACAAAGACACTAAAACTCGTATCATTAAAAAACCAAAACAAAACAAACCACAACAACAACAACACCACAAACGAAAAACAACTTTACAAAGGGTGCTTTTCAACATAGTATAAGGCACAGGAAAAAGGGCATGTGCTTGTCTTAAACTTTTGAGGATGCCTCTGCAGCAAGTTTTGAAGGCGTGATCCTATTCAAGCTCTCATTGAAAGCTCTGAATTGCATAGTTAAGCACAGTAGTCCGGCCTTTAGAGCTTCCTACTGTTTCCAGCATAGCAAAGCCTGGTCTCTTCCTCCTAATTCCAGTAAGGAGGGCATCAACAACATAGCTATTGTTATTTAGCAGTTGAAAAAGGAAAGTGCATTAATAAAGCCAAGATTCAGGAAGACATAATCAGGTTAGAACCTACCTACTATTGTCAGTCTTCACAGTCTCACATATGAGATAAGACTTTTAAAAACATACTGTTGCTGTGGTAGCCCAAGACAAAAATTGCTATTGGCATGGCCACCTGTCCATGAAATAGATCAGCCAAATGCAAATTCCAGATGATAAGCATCTCAAAAAAATTCCTACTGCATAGTGCACAAACACAGTTCTTCTCTTGCTATAAGACAGTTTTGTACTGCACAACTCTTACAATGGTCCTATCCAACAGAGTAAATCAAAATAACCCTATCAACTTGAGAGTTACACTGATTAACTGAGGCATGAGGTAGCTAAGCATACAACATGGGTGAGTTTCTTCCACTCCTGTCCTAGCATCCAGAGACAGATAAAAGGTCTGCAGCAGCTCAGAAACCTGGCATAAAAGCTCCACATCTAACTGTCCTCACAGATAGATACAGCTGCATCATCAGAGACCCCTTTGCAAACACTGGCTTTGAAAACCAAGCAGGTTACTGCTTTTTGGAGATATCAGAAGGCGACGTAGCTCCCAGTTGCTGGGTCATATGGTATTCCCACAAGACTCTTATGAATATGGCACAGTAGCTATGCTTGCCTATACTTCACAGCAGAACACAGGACGATGATACCTCAGTGATGAAAGCACCGTCTCAGCAGAAGAAATCATCCCAGGTAACATGTAGTCTCTCAAAACTATCACTTCAGAATTGTCCCTGTAATTCACATTTTGGACATACTCCAGGACACAGTACAGAACCTCCATCCATTTATTCTTACTTCTCTACATTGCTAAATTCAGCATGGACCCATTAAAAATACATTAAGTATCTCACAGATACATTTTTGCTGGCATCCTCTCTAAAGCAGTTCACACATGGGACTGTTGAAGACAGCTTTATGGTTTATTCGTTGAATCTTTTTTGCACTTAATGTACGTAAACCAAAATACTGTTCTGTATTAAATCACTGTCAAGCAAGCAGCATCCATCCATCCATCCTTCACCACAGAAAAATAGTTGCAGCAACTGAAGGAACCTTCACGTGCCAATAACGTAATTTCTCATATTTTTAACATTTTCCCAGGACAGTACACAAGCAAAAAGCCTAACACTTCCTTTTCAAAAGCAGATCTTGTATTCTTGCTCAGTTTTTTTTTTAACTAATAACCGGACTGCGGAGTATCCCTTTTCCCAAGGTCCAGCTGTGTCTCCAGGAACCTTTACTGAACACAGAGCATGCAGGACCTCAAGCTTTCTACGGCGAGAAACTAACAGTGATTAACCCCAGTGCTCTCACCTCCTCCGGAGTGGCTGCCCAGATTCATTCTCACTGCCACCTGATGGGTTCCGTCGCCGAGAGTAAGGAAACTTTGGTGATTTGTTGCGGTCACTGGGAGAATTATACAGCCCACTAGAGTTGAAAAAGAAGAGCAAACAACAGGTTTTTTTAAGACTTCCAGGACAGTTAGGCCAGCTGAGATTCAGCCTAGGAAAATGAGACTGCTCACACACACACTTACATACATATTCAGCTCTACACATATGTGTGTGTGCATGCTACATGAATACAGGTGGCACTGCTTTCCAGCAATAAATGTTCTTACACTGAACCTTGAAAATGTAGGTGACCTTTTGGCATTGCTAAGCCAACAGCTCTAAGCTTACAAAATATGGAACCAAGTATATACATAATCTTTTAGGATAATAAAATTTCTGTACTTTAGTGTATTACCCAACCAAAAGCTAGGCATTCCAATGCAACTCTACTCTTTATGTTTTCCAGGGATATAGATACGAAAACAGCATTCCTGTTGTGACACACTTTTTAATCACAGGGCTAATGTTTGGGACCATGAAACAATTTTAGCTCCAGCTCTCTGCTCTCCATCCACACAACACTTTGCCAATGGTGTAGAGGTGTTTCAAGCTTCAGGTTATGTACTTAAGCCTGTGTGGGACCCAATGGGTTGGGTTCTTACCAAATCAGATGTATACTATCAAATGCCTGTATGGATTACCCTGTGATACCTTCCTGCAGAAGCATAAGGACCTCTTCCAACAGTGTAACAAAGCCTGTGATAAGAGTATATACCCCTCTAAGGAGGCCTACTCATGTTCCACAACTTTTTGGAGGAAGGATGCTAAACTCAACCACACATCTTTACCTAATATTACTTAGCCCTTTTCACAACAACTGTGTGGTAGATATGAAATTCTAACCAAATTCCAGTTAAGGTATTTCTTTCTGCTTTCCTAAAAACCTCTGGCCTTCAAACTGGATACATGCTTCTTCATCTGCTTCTACAGACTGCTGATTACAGCACTGCTCTGCACAGTTGAAAAGCTGCTACAGTTCACCTCAGCGGAAATTATTAATGGAAGCTGTGAAAGCCTCTGTGCAGCACAGTCTGCTTATGTGTCTAGAACGAGACATTCTAGTCCTTTAGAATAGATGGATTTGCAACATCTCAACCCTACCATTCTTTGGCTCCTGGGGGATCAAACTTCCTGCTATCTTAAAAGCAATTTTAACACTGGAGGCATAATGTGACAAGCTGACCACGTGTTTTTAAAAATCACAGATAAACATCTATCCTAGCAGAAGAGTATTTGCAAACTGCCTTGGCCTTTTTCTGAAAACTCTTGATGTTTACAGAAGAGCACATATGCTAAATCATTACGGTACCCAAAAAGTCACACCATGCATAGATCTGAATCATCACATGACAGCAGGACTGTACTGGATTATACTTAATCTACTATCTAATTCAGTGGCCTGTTTCCAACAACAGCCATAAGCAACCACCTACAGGATGCAAAAACTTGAATTTGCATGATGGCTCCCCAGCGCTCTCTCCCCTGAGCCAGCTGCTACACTTCTCTTTCATGACTCACCTAGCTTCTCCCAGGAACCCACTAACTTCCAGCACCCCTTGTAAAGGAGGACCACAGGTCTCCTACTTATGGTGAGTCAGTACTCACTGCCTTTCTCAATGCTTTTAAACCACTTTCAATAGCTACATCTGAAGATCTCATGTTCTTACACTGGTAAAATACAATCCTGATCTCTTTCTCCTGTCTGTGTACTACTCGCTATTTTCTAGACCACATCCCCTGAAATTATCTCTTTTCCAGACTAAAGGTAAGAATCCAGCCTGACCTATGCCATTGCTCCTTGTACAGGTTTTGGGCGCAGTCATTCACACCTTAGACCTCACTTGCTGCTGCTCTCAAAGTCTTCTCCTCTTCCTGAGACAAGGACACCAGAACTGCACTCAAAATTCATGGAGAAAACATGTGATCCACAAATTTATGTAATGGCATAATGTGGTTCTCTTGCTTTCCTCACGATTGCTAATTGTTCTTATGACTGATACATAGTTCATGTTTTCATGAAGATACTGATGATAATTCCACAGCACCTTATTTTACTCAAAAATCTAGGGTGATTTTGTCACCCCCATGAGCCCCTCTTTGCATGTACTGACTCAACATCATAAAATCATAGAGTGGTTTGAATTGGAAGGGACCTTAAAAACCGTCTAGTTCCGATCCCTCTGCCATGGGCAGGGAAAAGTCCCACTAGACTAGGTTGCTCAAAGTCCCATCTAACCTGGTCTTGGACACCTCCAGTGATGGAGCATCCACAACTTCCCCGGACAACCTGTTCCAGTGCCTCACCAATCTTACAGTGAAGAATGTCTTCCAGAGCTGGATGCAGTACTCCAGATGGGGTCTCATAAGAACAGAGGAGAGGGGGAGAATCACCTCCCTTGACCTGTTGGCCCTGCTTCTTTTGATGCAACCCAGGATACAGTTGGATTTCTGTGCTGCACTCACACATTGTTGGCTCATGTTGAACTTTTCATCAACCAGCACCCCCAAGTCTTTCTCCTCAGGACTGCCCTCAGTCCACATTCCACCCAGCCTGCAGTTGTGCTTGAGATGGCACCCACCTAAGTGCAGGACCTTGCAGTTGGCTTTGCTGAACTTCATGAGGTTGTCACAGGCCCACCTCTCAAACCTGTCAAGGTCCCTATGGATGGTCCATTATGACTCATACATTAGGGGGTCTTTCTGCCACTCTTCAGTGACAACTTTCACACTCACTATCGTTAACAATTCTGTCCTATCACCAAACTCTACCACCTCTTTTCCAGGGCTTTGACAAATAAACTCAGTAGCAGAAACTGATGAACAGATCTCTGTGCAAAACCACTAGTGACCTTCATCCACTGACCAGTTCCTCCTACATTAATAACTAATACGTTAATACATTATCTCAATATCCTTCAACTTACTGCTACGGCATGATATTTAACATTGCACAACACCCAACATATCATGCCTTGCCTTACCTCTGTGGGCCACTTTCCTCCCATGGCGCGCTTGTTTTACTTCTTTGGGTTTCTGGACTGTTCTCATTTTTCATCTTTTTAAAGCTGAACAAAAGTACAGAGATATATATTTTTAAAAAACCTATAGTGTACAGATCATATGCCCTCTCCCCTGACCTCTTAAAAATTAAGTTTAAAGGCATACAGTCATGACAGAGACCACCCTGGCATATAGCTATTTGCCTACTATGTGAAAGAAGGCAAACAGCTGCTATGTTGAAGAATCTCTCCTGGAAAGTGCTATCAGGAAAATAAAACAAAACAAAAACAAAAAACAACTGAAAATCAGATCTACAAGTTCATAAATATGTCAGCACTGAGTCAGAATATAAGTCAGTCTTGTCTCAGAATACACTAAAACAGACATTTAGGCAAAAAGTCCAACAACAGGAAAAATATACAACATGCTTTTAAGTCTTGGACAATATGCAGTTAACAGATGATTGAATCAGAGGCTTCATCTGTCTTTTAATCTACATAGCTTTTGATGGAACTTTCTTCCAGAGATTTACTTAAACACCTCTTGTACATTCTTGATTTTTTGGCATAGTGTCTGGTAGCAGTATGCTCCAGTATTTAATTATGGCACAAAACTATTATTTCACTATATTTCAAAACTTCCACCTGGTTCCTTCCATCTTGTGTTCCTCACTAGTTCTGTGCTTATAGAAAGAAAAAAAGCCCTATAAATGGTGGTTCCCTAATCACAAACTCCACTCCATAATTTTTTTTTTAAAATACATTTTTAATAACCGCCTCATCTCTTTTCCAAGTGAAAGAATCATAGACTATTTAATCTCTTTCAGTACAGGCATCAACACATACCTCTGAATATCCTTATGATATTTCTCTACTATTGTCTAGGTCTACAGTACTTTCTTTAAGGAAGCAAGCAATAAAGGCAGTGGTGATAACTATTCAGAACCTGACAGACCACAGGTTCATACAGTTGCACAGTATTCTTATTCCTTTCCTAGTACCTCCTTATGTTTTCTTTTTGTTAGTCACTAAGCATAGATCTGACAACGTCAAAGAGCTTTTTTTCACTGGCTGCTGCAAGGCAAAGTACCAGGACAGTCAAGACAGTCAAGTGGCTTAATAGATGTATCAGTATTTCTAACCAGTCTCCCATTGTACCTATAGAAGATGAGGGAAAAACAGCAGGATACTCCAATTCTTCCTTTTTTCCTACTGTTCTCATAGTGTCAGGTTTTATGACGACTAACCTATTACTGTTTCTAAATAGCTTGCTCACTGTCATTCCAAGAGCTGGAAGCTCCCTTCAGCTGGCCTCCAGCTGAAGCATGCTTTTGCACCCATCTTCTTGCCAATGGGTGGTCATGCTTTTCCTGAATCAGCACCCCTAGAGCTTTCTACATAAACTGCTTTCTACATGAGCAAGCAGTTCACCTGATACAGAACCAGACAGCCACACTGATCTACACTAAGATCTTCAAGAATTATTACTGACAGCAAACCACCACAAGCATTAATACAATGGATCTTTCCAAAGTCCAACTTAAACAGAAAAAGGAAAAAAAAAAAAAGAGAGAAGGAAAAAAAAAAAAGGCTTTACAGATGCTTATAGAGAGAAGGACATAAGTGAGTTTTTGGCCCAGGCCAGGTGGTGACAGACTCGGCTTTATGGAAGAATTGTGGCTACTTAACTCACTAATCCACTTTTAAACTCAGCCTTAGGTTACTACAGGTCACTGAGTTAATAATTTAATTCTCACATAGTGAACAAAAGACAAAGCTACAGTAAG
>NW_008608737.1:49773-52433 GCF_000691845.1 Merops nubicus | reverse complement strand
AAATTAAGTTACACTTTATCAGGTAAAACATTTTCTTAATACTGCACCCATTATTGACTCACAGGTGCATACAATATATTCCCAGGTTCAAAAATGTGATTACTACAAACTAACCTAGTAACTCACATAAATATGTCTCAGTCCTGTATTGCAAAAAGTAATTGGTTTTGCACAGCATAAACTAATATTTGCGCTTAAAGAAATTTGAATAGCAGAGAGAGAGAGAGGGATGATCCTGGGAGATGAATTTACTGCATTAGTTTCCTAGGTCATTATTCACTCAGAGGAGACACACACTTTACAGCTAGAGAGCTAGAGCATGGCAGCTCTTCAGATAGTAGTATTATCTCCAGGAAGGCAGATGCAAAAGGTATCAAGTTCATTCAAAATATTTTAAAAGGTTAGAATCTGAATTTCACATGAGATTACTGTCATTGGGGGCTTTTATGGTTTACTTTGAATTTATACCACATATGCAGAAGTGACCAACTATGTATCTCAACAGTGAATGAGTTGTTAAAGTACAAGAACTCAGCTTTTAAGAGCTGCTAAAGGATGCTTTGCACACATGACTGACAGTTAATGCAAGAATTACACAGGACTGAGAAAACTTCCAAAACGTAAATGCTTCACAAAGCATGTGTGGCTGCCCGTCATGTGTACTACACCTAGCAGAGCTGAAAGGTGTTTTACATGTGCAGACAGACACACAGAGAAACTAACAGAAAACATGCAAGAAAAACAAATTTCAACACTTTCTTTTTTTTCTGGAAGTGACTAACACTATAATCATGACTCAGTGATAATCTGCCTGTGAATTGCTTTTAAACTTCCAAGCTAAGAAACTAAACTCAGAAACCTTGAAGCTGTCATGCTGAGAGTGCCTTATTTTGGTTCTTGCCCTACAATATGCCTATCCATGTTGTTTTTTTTTTTTTTAACAGTTCATTGCTAAAAAGTTATACACAGCATCTGGAGCACAAGCTGCAATGCAGAGCTCCCATCCCTTCCCAAACTAATAATCTCAGCACTATGGAATAAGCATACCTCTTTCTTTGTACCTTTCTCTCTCTTAAAAAATCACAGAACAACAGAATGGTTGAGGTTGTCAGGGACCTCAGGAGGGCATCTGATCCAAACCCCTGCTCAGACAGGTCCAGCCAGAGCCAGGTGCCCAGGATCACATTCAAACAGCCATTGAACTATCTCCATGATAGATCTCCACAATGACGGAGATTCCACTGTATCTCTGGGAAACCTGTGGTCACCACAGTGAAAAAAGTGTTTCCTGCTGCTTAGGAGCACTCTCCAGTGCTTCGCTGTGTGCCCACTGCCTCTGGCTCTGTCACTGGGCATCACTGGAAAGAGCCTGGCTCCATCCTCTTCACACCCTCCCTGCAGGTGTTTATACACCTTTGTATCGTTCCCTGATCAACGGCCTAGCTTCAGCATGATCGGGTGGCAAAACTGTAAACTTTCTTTTAACCCATGATCAGCATTATTTCGTAAGGACCAGAACATTGGATTCAATTTCCCTCAAATTTAAGAAGCAATTAAATACAGCTCTTGTTTTTTTTTTTTGAGGAACCATTCTGAAGATGAGGCAATAGGAGCCACTATCAATCAAGTATTTGCAGAAAATGTTTTAGGTTCTTCTTTCGAAGTCAGCCCAGAAGTCTACAGCTTTAACAGAATGTTAAGGCCAGAATTACTCAGCTAAAAAAAAACTTTAAGGGTTACTGGGCATACAGAGACAGACATTAAGGCAACTAACTAACCAAAAGAGTTTGTTGCTGAGTTTTTGACTCATTTTGTCAAATAATTCTTTTTTGATTTAGGCACCCAAGTTCCACCTACAATTAAGAGCAGGGATTTAAATCCCTTTCTGACTCTGAGCCTCACTTCCTTCCTTCAAATCTGCCTAATAATCAGACATGTGCAGTTCAGTACTGACAAACACAGCAGACCACACAAGTCTAGGGAAGCCCTGGCAATTCACAGCTTCTAATGATGAGGCAGAAACATTCATGATTTTTATTCTGGATTTAATAGTGTAATGGGTGATGAAAAGCACAGCTGAAGAGAGGCCATGCCCAGCTCTTCCCTGCTCACACATTCCAAGCAGAGCTGGCCATGTAAAAAGGCAGAAGGCCCATGCTCTGAGGACCCTGCCAGCCTGCCCACATGTCCCCCACGACTGTCTTGACCAGTGCCCCTTAGGTCATTATCTGAGTTTTTATTTGTAATTTAACCTGAGGCTGTTTGCCTTCCCATCAACTTGTCCCAGTTCATGGGTTTCCAAACACTGTGTCACCTGGAATCTCTGTTTCAGGTTCATTAGAAGATCCAGATTTGCTAAAATTAATTACTGGGCAACACTCTCTAACACTTGTCAGCAGAACACCAAATGGTCCTGAACTTATGGACAGGATAAATTGTTACTAGTCATTAATACATGTGTTCCACCATCCAATGCAATAGACAATCTCTTAAAAGATGAAAGGGAACTGCTGGTCTACCTACCTTTTCACAGGGGAAGGTGCAATAATTTTGGTAGTTCCTTCATTTTCCCCATTTGTTGTAATCTGGGTCACGTTCTTAGTTCCTGAAAAAAAAAACCAAACACAAACAGAAGAGTCCTGTAGCATATATGCTTACAC
>NW_008608737.1:23558-49742 GCF_000691845.1 Merops nubicus | reverse complement strand
CTGCTGAACAGAGAGCATGGGAGATTAAATAATACACAAGACATCTGTTGCATGCTGTACTTGCTAGGGGTGTGTAACAATCACACTTCTGCATCTTATCATTATTTCTAGTTATACCACATCACAAGAAAGTTCAATGTGGGAGAGATTCATCATTCTTCCACATGAAACAGAGGAGATTGAAGGTGGTGTTCTCAAAGGCATATTATGCCACTGCCACCAGAAGGCAATTCCCCACTCATTCACCAATGAGAGGAAAGCTGAGAGGACAACACAGGCTGTAAAAAAGCTTTGGAATCTCCAATGTAATAACTACAGCCTCTAAAACAATCATTACGTTAGATGGTAAAGCAAGATGAATTATGATTGTTCAAAGAAACCATTTCAAATTAATGTAGCAACACAGTGCAACACAGCACCAATATATCCTAAGTTATGACCAGGAAAACAGTAACTCTAAATCAATGGATTAAAAAATTAATAATGTAAATAGAGAGAGAGAATAAACAGTAATACTCTGACAGAGACAGCTAAGCATCAGTTTCAGGAAGTTAGAAGCTTTTGGCCAATATTTGGAATTTACCTGTCTAGTTTCCAATTTTGTGTCCAATATTCTTTTCATTTAGATTCTTGCACTTTTCACTTCAAGGTGGCCCTTAAGCCCCCACCTGAGGCATGGAAAGGAACCTGAAGAAGCCAGAGGAACATGCACTTTCCCTTCTTTTTGAACCCCATGTAAAAGGATTCAAAAAACAGATTTATGTATTCATTATTTAGAAGCACTGGGGGCCAAGGGAACCTGGATATTTCATACTGGGTTAACATCAAAGTGGCATGATAAGACTATGCTCTACTGACATATACAGCTCAGTGTCACGAACAACAACAAAAAGAACTGTTCCATTCAGCTTGGTATGTTGTAATATCTCAAACATAAGACAGGTTTAGTCCTACTGGTGCTAGAATTTTACTTTCCATTCTGGGCCACTAAGATTAATCTGTAATTTTTTTTCAGCAGTTCACACATTCTCTTCCCATTTAACTGGTAATTTCAGTCATTACTTACCACGTTACCACCTCTAGAAACGGGTATTAAGTAAAACAGCAAAGCAACATCACTGACAATGTACATCAGCTCTGGACAGCAATCGAAGCATGTTCATTGAAGACAATGAAAAAGATTGACTAAAGCCTGTAAGACTGTTAAGAAGGACATACTCTGTCCTCTATACAAAAGCAACAGTATCATAGTGTTGCTAATATAGTGGTGAAAACTCAAAGCCTTTCTGTTTGGCAAAAATGAAAATGTAATGTCTTAAATTAAGCTGTGGTGAGATTTTGCATTATAAACTTTCCCCATAATCTCAGAGAAAGAATTTCTCCACAACATCCTTCAGCTTTTGATACCACTCTTTTGACATACAAAGCCTTTGGACTCTTCTCTAATTCAGCACAAAGGTCTAGTTTACTCTGTTCCCTTGTTACAGTTTTTCAGACTAATGCCTGGCAGGGGAGGGGAGCAGCCTCCGTCCTGTCTTGTACCACATTTGCACCTTCCAAGGAACTTTTTGTTGTTTATACAAGCATAAGTACTAGGAAGAACTGGACTGTTCTGAAGAAGGAAATGTAGAATAGACACAGATTCACAGACAGAAAGGAAAGTTTTGCCATTCTGAACAAATCTTCTATTTTACACACTAAGAGATAACCAACTCTCCAGACTCTAAAGCACAGCGCATACAGTTATAGTTTGTTTTCAAAAATGAAGCAAGTGTTACACTGCCACTATGACCTGCTTGATAAAACAACAGAATTACTGAACAAACAAATAAACAACAACAAAAAATAAACAAACAAACAAAACCACACTTGCTTGAATTAATGTGGATGAGAAAAATTATCAGAAAAAGAATCACCAATCTTTATTAAGGCCATAAAAGATTGCTAAAAATTCCTCCTCTAAGCTCTAAAAAGAGAAGCATGTCTACAGTCAAAAACCACAAATAAAGATGACAGCACAGGAAGTAGAAATTTTCCCCTTTAAGGACTGGTAGTGAAAAGAAAATAGAGTAGGGCAAAGTTTTACACTACAAGGATATCTCAGGATTTCTGACCATATTTTTTTGCATGCAGATACATTTAGCTTGCCTTTCCTAGGCCATCAAATATGCAAAATAAAATTACCCACTATAATAACTTTGCTCACAGAAGTATTAAAATCAGCAAAGATGCAACTTTTTCAAAGAAAATCATTTCAGAACTTCACATATTACTGTGTAGATGAGGTAGCTTCCAACTAAGTCTATCAGAGTGCTCATAACTCGATGGAGAAATAAGAACTCGTGCTCTAAATCATGTCATAGCTATGAAACAACTGTGAAAAAAAGAGTAAATGGTAAAGTGTTACAAAAGTAATAGCCATCTCTAGAACTGATGCTTTGCTGTGTTTGGCAAAAGCCTTACCATTCTGCTGACACCCAATTGTCTCTGGGTGTCAGGTAATGGTGGGTCATGACATGCAGAGTCACTCCAATCAAGTGCAGAAAGTCTGTGATGACTTTGTAACTGCTTCAAGGACCCTGCATGAAGGCTGGTGCAGCACAGCCTACGTGGGCCACCTCAGCTTTTGGAGCAGCCAGTACTAGTAAGTCCTGAAAAAAGAAGCAGCTTATTCTCACTGCTGAGTTCCCTGGTTACCACTCTATTATTTTAACAAGTACTTAGTTGAGGGAAAACCAAGGAAATGACAACATACAAGTGGGCAGATTCAGGCTGGACGTGAGGAAGAAGTTCTTCCCCATGAGAGTGGTGAGACCCTGGAATGGGTTGCCCAGGGAGGTGGTTGAGGCCCCATCCCTGGGGGTCTTTAAGGCCAGGCTGGATGAGGCTCTGGGCAGCCTGATCTAGTGGGAGGTGTCCCTGCTCATGGCAGAGGGGTTGGAACTGGGTGACCCTTGTGGTCTCTTCCAACCCTGATAGATTCTGATCTGTTTTGCAGAGGACTTTAGAGCCCTAATGGCTCAATGGTTGGACTTGATCTTAAAGGTCCCTTCCAACCTAAAGGATTCTATGATTCTATACCAGTAACTATCAGAAAGAGGTAGAATCTAGCCAGAAAGATAAAAGAGGTTTCTACTGAGGCAAGACCTCATATAAGCCATGTTTGACTCCACTGCTGCCCACAAGGACCTTTGCTTTCCTTGCCTTTTTTTTAAAACAACCAACCAACCTTTTCCTGTACAATCTTTTTGCACAAATAACTAGCCTAACTGGGAGCATCTGTCCACTCTCACAGAAACTGCAATTAACTGTCCATAAATATTTTCCACCTTGTGTATCTTTTACTAACTACAGTACCGTTCTACCTACGTACACCTCTGAGTGATACAGTATCATTAATATAGAAGAATAGACTCCAGAAAAAAATGTCCCAACACTAAGCCTGTTGCAATAACTGTGATAGGCCTCTCACAATACCTTACATAGCCAGAATTTTTGAACATCTCATTTGTAGCATGTTTTCCTGGTTGCTTACCTTTTGTCAGGCAAGTTGCTGTCAGCATTCACTGCACAGAACTTTCCCAATAAGGCGAATGCACATATTATAATTCCTTTTTACAGCCATTTGGATGTTGATTTACAAATTCAATTTAAATAAGACTATTACATTTTCAAAAACTGAAACATCCAAAATTTCAGGAACTTGGCAAGCTAACTAGCTTGTCATGCCTGTGTCTTATCAACTAAAATTATTTCACTGACGTTATCTGGAAGTAGTGTTTATATTTAAATCCATTACGATAGTGTAATCAAAAGGAAAACATTCAGTAAGAGCTCATGCTTTGCCCTGTGTGTTTCTAAGACCCTACAAAAGTGGACTTCCGTATGTCTACTCCAGCACAGTCTACTCTGTGATAATGTTTACTTTCCAAACTAGTTTTCAAACCTGTAGCCTCAAAAATTTCTGCATCTCATATCACAAGCATGAAATGCAGAAGCTGTCACATCCACCCTTTTACAAAACATGTCATTTAAAATAAACTTGGAAGTGTAAAGCTCAAAGTAAATAAATAAGTAAATAGATAAAATTACCCCAAGATTAATTTTCTAAAATTTTACTTTCAAGCCAAATTTCACAACTTTCTGGGAAAAGATTCGTGATTTTACACATGCCAAACCAACAGTTCTAGCTACTACGACAGAGGCTGGTGAAGCAGGGTAGTGACAGGTGCCTGTGGTAATATTTAAGTTAATCAGAGAAGGGACTGTGACAGTCTATGGTTGCTTAGGGACTATTATAATACAGACAGTAGTGTAATTTTAATATCCACTCCCAGTTCTCCACCTGGCTTTTAAATCAGAATGGCAGCACTTACTTTATACTAGTTTATACAGCTACCCAGTGTACAAGGCAGGGACAACTCACGTCCTCAGCTGCCAAACAACAACAAACCCTAAGCAATATGGTTTTCATTGCTAAACAAACAGATCCCTGGCAACAGGTCTGGTCACATCAATGTTTGTCCAGAGAGGACACTCCCAAGGATCTTTCTGTGTGCAGCATTCAGCTGAAGGAATAAATGCTTTCACCCTACTCACTGTTGCAAGAGCTGAACACTATCAGTCTTGCCCTAGGAGGGTAAGACAGAATAATGAGAGATCCTGTTCCATGTTTGAATTTATCATTTGCAAAACAGAACAAAACGCAACTGTTAATCCTCTCTTGGCTGAAATGAAACAGGGAGAATAAGCAAATGAAACAAGCTATGCAAATCTCATATATATAAGTCTTCACAGAACAAAACCAACAACCCCCTTCTCCAACTGAGCACCAACCTGAATGCCAGCCTAAACATACAGCCCCGAAAAATGATGCACTACCATAAAAACATAGATTGCATAAAATTCCCTGGTCTGATTTTTCCACTAGTCCTAGAACATGTGAGATATGAAACATATTAAGCAAGTGACAAAAGGGAAATTACTGCATTTTAAACCATTGTAATCTGGATTTTAGGAAAATAATCTGCCATGATAAAGCAAAACCATTGGCACTGTCTAGCCTATTAGGAGAGTCAGTCAATGGCAATGGCTTTTATACCAGAAAACTAGCTTTTGTCTGTCCACAGCATCACCTCCTTCAATCCCTCTCTTAAAGGACACGTATTTTTACCAAAAACATAAAAGTGTTTTCTTGGTCTTGGCACCCACGCCAACTCTTAACCCAGAGTTCACCAAGTGGCTGCAGTCCTAATTACTTTAGCATACTTAAATGGACCAATGGTGCAAAGAAACATTATTAGTTGCTCAGGTTGTCAAGTTTCTCCACTGCTGCCCACAAAGACCTCAGCTTTGCCCCCAGAACAGCTGCGGTTTCTGGTCCCTTTACTGGCACCAGCAGACAAACCAGAACAGTTAATTGAACAGGCTGCAAAAAGGAACCCTTTCATGCACTTAACCTTGCAATCTTAAGAAAAGGAAAAAAGTAAAGAAGTGAGGAAAGATGCTGAACTCAGAGAAGGTGGAAGGAAGTCACTGTACTGTAAGTACTGTTTGCAAGCTGTTATTTGGGTTTGGGAGAATGAATCAAACTCTGATTTTCATTCCAAATAACTATATTATAAGCCACATCCAGGTGGATCTTAATTTAAGTGGTGATTGGTAGAAAACACCTTAAGAAATAAGCAGCACTTCTCAACAAAAATTACTCTATTTCAAATGTCAAACAAGGCATATTTATTATTTAATATAACACCATACTAGAAATACAAGATCAAGAAAAAAGGACTAACCTTCAATTATAACCATTGGCATAATCTCATTATACAAAAGGAATATTTATTTTAAAGAGAAATGTCATATTATTCTCTCAAACATATTTAAAACTTTCTCTGACTTCTGTTTACACCACCAGGCTCTTTACAGAATAATTTTTGTCTCAGAAATAATAAAATCTACATTGGGTTAGTATTTTTAAACGTGTGATGTTTAAAATGTAATGAACAGTCATGACTTATTGTGCGAAATGGACATTGCGATATGCTAGAACCAGTTTAGGTGAAAAGGGGTGGATTTATCTTTGTAACATGTAATAGATTGCCACATGGTGTCTGACACTGGGAGGAGAAGTAGCATTATTTTACCTTCAGCAGCTGAAAATCTACTGAAATGGAGAAAGATGTTTATCACTGTGAATACCAGAACACACTATGAAAAAATAAAGAGTAAAAAATATGCTTATTTATAGATGAAGATGGAATTTGAATGACACAACTGTTATCCTTCTTCCTGTATTTTAAGTGGGAAATGAAACAAATTAATTTAACTTAAAAATCATATGAGGTAATACACCTGCACCACTGGAAAATGACTGCGTAACTGGAACACAAGGGCAAGCAGTTAAGTTGAATGAAAACAAAAAATAACCCAGATGGTTGATTAAGATTACACAAATGCATGTAAGGAAGATAGTGAAAAAGCAGCCATTTTATTTAAAGTAAAACAAAGTATTTAAAACCACCAAAACACAACCACATTGCCCAGAGAATTTTGCATCATGTTGAATCAGCAGAACAGGCCATAGGAAGGTTTCAGTTTTTGCTCACCATTCCAGTCAAAGAGACTGAAAAAAGTCAATCACCACAACACACATACCTGTGCTGCACAGTGACTTTCCACTGCCCACACTAAGGCAAACAGCATTTTCAATGAAGGCCTGAGTTTCAGTTTACAAATTTACCTCTGAGTAGCCACACATTTTTCAGCACAGCTGAACTGGGCACTAATGAGGTGGGAAAGGCTGTTCACCTTGAACTACCACCCTAAGAATGGGACAGCCCAGCTGAACAAAAGTCTAAGTAATTAGGTTCAAAGGTGAACAGGTTCTTACCCTCTTAAACACCCACTGACAACTACAGAGACAACAAAAAGATACCACAGAAAGGAAAGCAAACCTTCTCTTATTACATTTAACTAAATAAAATTAAAATAAGTTTTTAAATCTTTTGTAAACTGCTTGTATTTTCCAAGGGCAACAGTTTAATCACACTACACTTCAAGACCCACTGGACCTAAAAGACAGAACACATCAGCTTTGTTTCTGAGTCAAAAGACAGCACCCTGAATAAACATAGGTTTCCAGATGTGTATATCTGCTGTCTTTCTAAAATTGCTGACTCTCAGAAGTTTATAATGTCATACTGAAGCATGATAAAGAGAAATCTTGTTTGCATTTTAAAGCCCAGGCATTTTTTTTCTCAAACTGCTAACACACATACACATGTATTTAACTTCACGTACAAGTTTGACTGAAATCTGTGTGGCTGCTCTCATAGATGAAGCTAAGCATACACATGTAATCTCACACAGAACTAGAACTTGACATTAGAAAAGCTTCTTGTCTCTATTACTAAATTTCAGGAAACATCCATTATTTGGGGCACGACTCCTGTAATCTGTACTTAATCTTATACTTTTCCTGTAACACCTGTAAAAACTTCCAGCTTTCTCTGACATCTTCAGCATGCAGAACAGATTTCCAGCTCACACATCTGAAGCATGTTAAAATGGCAGAGTGCATGGCACTAACTTGTATCCCACTTAATATCAAAACAAAGGGACACTGCCCTCGAAATGTTAAGAGGCTGTATAAAACAGACACCTTGCATCAATCTGCTGGAACAATAGGATACCAAAACACACACAGACATGAAATTCTTTAGCAAGAGATAGGAATCCCAAAAAAAAACATGTTCTCACTGTCTGCTTTCAAACTTCCCTTTTATACTTTGCATTAGACCTGCAAACATGGGGATTTATTACATTTGATCCCATCCACAAAGCCAGAGATCTTAGATCCAGTTAAGGTTAGGTATAAATTCTGACCTAAGGCAAAAGAGAGAATCTATTCCAAGAGATCCTTGAGGACACTGCAGCAGTTCTGAGTCACCTCTTGAAAAAAAAATGAACTATGACCACAGAAGACATCTCTCCACAGGCTCAGCAGAGGACAACTTACCTGTCTGCTGTGTTCTTTTGGGGTAAGTCTTGCTGCGACTTCTTTCAATGCACTGGTCAGGCCGCGGGAGCTGTACAGAAGGGTCTCTGGTCATGTGCAAAGATGTTTTGCCACTTGAAAATGCAACAAAATCATAGAAAAACACTTGAAGAATGACCAAAGAAACAGAATCTTAAACTTAAATAAAATGCTCGGGTTTTGGGCAGCACGTTTTGTTAGCTATTCCCTTCTCATCCCAGCTCTAGTTCTCCTACAGAATAGCACTATCCTGACTTTTGGATCAGTCATTGGCAGAATTATCAAAGGCTTTTGCAAAGGTCTTCTACAAGCAACTAAAGCAAAATCCTGGTTTATTAGGAAGAGGCTAAAACAGTGTGACTTTTTGTAGCCTCAAATATTCTAACATACTACTTTCTTAAGTAATTGGATTATTTCCTGAATTCCTTCTGTAAGTTTCCACCTCAGGAAAACAGGTATTTAACATTGTTAGGTTTCAGTCAGTAAAGGGGTATTTCTCTGCCATTGGAATGACAACCTAAAGGGCAGGAAAAACCCCATTCAGAGGAAACAGTAATAAAGTGCTCTCACTAGCACAGGCCCAAATTATAATAAACTGAGTGGAAGTCCTGAATCCCATTTATAGCAAGGCTCTTCCTCACTGCACAATTTAAACAAGTTATTAAGGAAATTCTTTTATGTTAATTTTATTCTTCCTCACCATTTGACTAAGCAGAATTATAATGTGCATAATAAAAATGTAAAACAGGCCTCGTACTCTTCACCAGAACTCCATGTTTGCTTCTGGAAACTTACTACACAAGAAGCAATTGTTACTATTAACTCCTAGTTGATTAAACGCCTGCAGTTCCATGATTCAGAAGTAAATAAGTATCACACTAGCAAATGCCAAGCAACTATACAACATTACATACGTAGATTTTTTTGAGCTATGTGAACTGACTCCACTAAATACTAATGGTATTTTTACCAATAGCTCCACAGAGGTAGTCAGCACTGCAGAATTTTTATCTCCTCAAAATCTGAAAAGAATTAAAGGACAAGAAACCCCAAATTATAACATTACATCACAGTAATGCTGTTTTTTTTATATTGAGTTTAATGGGGTTTTTGCTTCCAAGTTAGCCAGAAAAGACTTCTGATCAACTTTTAAGTTGGGCAACCATGTCAGCCTTGCAAACTCCAGAAGCACTTTTTAACAAAGATTCTGGGGATAAGATCTTCCACTCATACTAACACCTCCACGTATTAATCAAAACATGTGATCTTAAGACAAGGAAATTGTTTTCCTTAAAACCATCTCCCTTAGTCTGAGAAGTACCTAGACAACTTAAAAGAAAAAATAAAAATTATGGTCCCCATACATACACAGTTAAATGGTGGGATTATGGTGTCTGCCTTGAGTTAATGATGTATACAGATAAACGACACTGTCACTGCTTTTGGTGATATAAACAAAAGGAACTAAAAGCAGAGGGAAGATAATCAAAGCTGATGGATAAGCAAGAGAAGATTCTCAAAGCACATGAAAATGCTGTTATTGCTGCTCTGAATGAATTCCAAGAAAAGAGTTAACATGTCAATCACCAATTGATAATCACTATTTATCATTAACATTGTATAATCAAGATGGTGTAACTAGATGTCACTGCCCACATTTACTAGAACTTTCATTCAGGCCAGGGGGAGTCCTCAAGAATCACTTCAGAAAAACAGGGAATAAGTCATACTAGACGGGCAATATATATTTCAATGTTTTCTAGATAAATATAACAGTATAAACATAGCTGTCAGTAATGAACATCATCCCAAGATGGCAGTCCATATCACAGATCACCCTTGAAACTTGGTAAAAAAAGAAAATGAACTTAAATGCATCACCAGTAGGAATAACTCAAACATAGTTAACCACTTCATGCTATTTTTTTTACAATTAATTGGAAGGTCCTGATAAGTACAAAACTTTCTCTTCCCCAGCACCACTGCCCTGCTCCAGTCTGCTGAAATGGTCCAACACAGTGAATGCCTACGCATTTTTAGAGATGGGGTCATGCAGGTCAGGATCCAACTAGAAACACAAAAGTCAGTACAATGACTTTCCTATCATTTAAAGTAACAACTGGATCACATCACATAACGTGATAACCCAAATAATCTGGATTATTATGAAATATGTTGGAGAAGACGGGACAAAAAAACACCAGTGATCCTTGCTAGAGACAGTCCAGATTCAATCACATGTTCTCAGGCTCAGAACTGGCATAGTTATCTCTCCATAAGTAACATCTCCCTTACAAGCAAGATTTTACATCCAAGGGTAACAGACAGTTGACTATGAATTCTGATTGACGGAGGACAACTGTAATAGACCTAGTATTATGTACCGCCGTTAGTACCTCCCACAGATATCAAGTCCAATCCAGGAGGTGCTAGAGAAATTGGGGGTTTCCTTGTTTTTTGAAAAATCTTCCTAAGATGCAACGAAAAAGAACTGCCTAACAAATGATTACTAGGCTTACTCATTATGATCCCTGTGTTTCTTGAGTAATGGTGCAAATGCAGACAGGAAGGAGAGAGAGACAGACAAGCCAAAAATAAACCTAAACAAACCTGGTGTATTTGCAGGCCATGGAAAAAGAACTCTAGAAATTTCCTTTGTAGTAAATAGGGCCTTTTAACTCAGAAGCTTCAAAATAACTACTAAGATGAAAAACTACTTTTACCCCTACTTGACCAACAGGGAAAATGAACATGGAAAAAGAAAGGGGCCTGGCTTTTAGATGCGGTTTTGATTTGCTGCTTTCCACCTCTCTCTTTCAGGTTCACTGAATACACAACTCTAAAGCAATTCTAAAAATCAGGCCATAAATCACTTGGCTCAAAATTGCTCAGCCAATGTGACAGAACTGGATTTAAATGAGTGGCTTCCAACTGCCAAATTAAGTGCCTTACTCATTAGACAAAGACATTGTCATTTAAACAGGATTTAAAACATAAAGTCTCAATAAAACTCAGTAAAAACTACAGGCTTCTGATAGCCTACATTTTGAACTACATCGTATATTCCGCTAGTACTTTGTAGCACAGCAGCGAGAGGATATTAAACCCACTCTGCCTACCAAAGCTGAAGTGCATCTAAACCAATGCATGCAGCATGGGCAACACACAGGAGGAGCTGGAGGCCATTATGCAGCAAGAGAACTATGATATTGTTACTATCATAGAAACATGATGGGATGACTTGCACAACTGGAGCACTGCAATCGATGGCTACCAGCTTTTCAGAAGGGGTAGGCAAGGAAAAGGAGCCAGTGGGGTGGCCCTCTACAATAGGGAGAGTTATGAATGTCTAAAGTTTAATGATGGTGATGATAGAGTTGAGTCTTTATGGGTAAGAATCAGGGGGAGGGCAAACAAAGCAGATATCAAGGTGGGAGTCTTTTATAGACCACCTAGCCAGGATGAAGAGGCAGACAAAATACTCTTTAAGCAGCTGGGAGAAGTTTCACAATCACCACCCCTTGTTCTTGTGGGGGACTTCAACTTCCCATGTGTCTGGGAACCAGCTGGATTGATGGTCCAAAGCAAATGGTATGAGGTTCAACAAGGCCAAATGCCAGGCCCTACATTTGGGCCACAACAACCCCATGCTCTTCCCCAAGTGCTCAGGCTTGAGGAAGAATGGCTGGAAAGTCGCTCAGCAGAAAGAGGGCCTGAGTCCTGATTGACAAGCGGCTGAACATGAACCAACAGTGTGCCCACATGGGCAGGAAGGCCAACAGCATCCTGGCTTGTATCAGAATTAGTGTGGCCAGAAGGACTAGGGAAGTGATTGTCCCCCTGTGCTCAGCACTGATCAGGCAGTATCTCAAATACTGTGTTCAGTTTTGGGTATCTCAATGCAAGAATGACATCAAGGTGCTGTACTGGGTCCAGAAAAGGGCAATAAAGCTGGTGAAATGTCTAAAGAACAAGCCTTACGAGGAACAACTAAGGGAACTGGGATTGTTTAGCCTGGAGAAAAGGAGGGTCGGGGGAGGCCTTGTTATGCTATACAACTGCCTGAAATGTGGTTGTAGAGATGTGACTCCCGGTATCTTCTCATGAGTAATGAGCAATAGGACAAGAGGAAATGACCTCAAGTTGCACCAGGGGAGGTTTATGTTGGGTATTAGGAAAATTTTGTCACTGAAAGGGTTAGCAAGCCCTGGAACAGGCTGCACAGGGAAATGGCTGAATCACCATTCCTGGATGTGTTTAAAAGTCATGCAGATATGGTGCTTAGGTACATGGGTTTAGTAGTGTACTTTAGGGTTAGGTTAATTGTTGAACTTGATGATCTTAAAGGTCTTTTCCAACCTCAATCATTCTACGATCTTCCTCTGTATCACAATATTAACTGCTCTTTATTTCACACTGCTTGGTTCACACAGGGCAATACTGAGGCTAAGTCCTCCCTGTACACCCTTGCTTGAAGTTTACTGCATCATCCAAGGCTTGCAGCCTTGAATGCTTATTCAATTTTGCCAGCTATTCCAGTCAGAGAAGATATCACCATCTCCCTTCAGATCTGCCCTCATCTTCATTCTAAAAACAAATGCACTGCATAATCAGTACTGCTACAGGATTAGACATAATCATTTGGATCCATAGCCCTTGCCATAGCCCAGCTGCAACTGTAAAGACGGGCATCACAGTTACAGCCTTTATTCACTTCTGTGCACCAACCCTTTGCTAATTCCCAGAAGAAAGGTGGCAGCCAGTATGCCTCCTTGTTTTGGTATTCCCCAGGAAAAACCCTTTAGGACATAAGCATGATTTCAGGACTTGAGAGGAGATCTTCACTTAAAACATTGCCCAAGCTGCTTTTGCTCTCACTACAGGCTACAGCAGGTCCAGGCCAACTCTGGGAATCTGGAGAATGAGAAGTAACTCCCATTTGTCCCCAAACTGTCAGACTCCCAAGGGAAGTCTGTTAAAAGAGCTCTGATTTGTGCTTTGTCAGCAGAACTACTCTGAGTCATGGTCTGGGTGGAGTTTTAATTCCATTGGAGAAAAAAAGAAATGGAGAAGAAATTAACTGAGACAATTAAATAAATTCACCTGTACCGATGTTTATAACCTATGGATCCAAACTTGCTGAATTTTCTTGACAGAGAGGTTGATTCATTCTCTGGCACTCTGTGTAGTTTGAAAAATAAAACAACAGAGCAAGTTACAAAGATAGGTCTAGATTACAATCCCCTTCCCAAGAAAAGAAAAATATAAATTTTAGGTTCAAAAAAAATTATTTTCTTCTAGTTCCTCTTCATCCATATCTCCAAGGCAGACTCATATGGGGTTGAGAGCTCCACAAAGCCACATGTTTATGACCTCTTGTTCCAACTACATACTTCTTTACTTCAGGGTCTACTGTAAACTGCTGGCAACAGCAGCCTTTCACTTAATGTTTCACAGGAGCAGGCAAAAACATCCTGCCACAGTAATGAAACTGCAGGGGGGATTCTGAGCTTACTCATTTACAGCACTGCTAGACCCAGCCCCAAGCATCCCATTGAACAGTTCCTCTCTAGACACTCCTGCACATTTCTGCTCATGTTTTTGCAATAACAAAATAAAGTTTTTTGAGACGTGTAATACTGGAAACATTTTATACACTTCAGTAAGTAAGAAAAATATTATAAAATTTCTGTTAGTCTTTCTATTTAAAAAAAAATTCTGTGCATAGCAGAAAACAGCAATGTCTAGAATCCAAAGGCCTCACTCAAGTCAATGCTGACACAGAATATTTGATGGCTAAATACGTAAAAAGTTATGCGACAGCTTAAACCCAGCTGCATACATTTGTGGGCACTCTTGTTAAAGCCCACTTTCTGCAACCTGAGATACTGTTCCAAAAAGAATTCCAATACAAAAGATATCACCAAACTACCCAGTTTTAAAATTGTTTCACATCATTGTAGGAAAAGGGAAGGCATCAGGTTTTAAGAGCACTCTATAACCAAAAACATGTTTCCAGGCAGCAAGCCTGTGTTACACCACTCTGCAGACAGAACAAGGTTCTTAACCAATAAGGTCTCCCTCCTTTGGTAATGAAACCACAATTTCTGCATCACTCACCTGAAAAATGTATGATGTTCTACACAGCATTTCCAGAGGTGTTTGCATATAATCTTGTTACGTGCTTCAAAAAAGAAGGAAGTTTCATTGCACTGAAAATAAAACAAAACAATATTGTTCTGAGGGTTTCTGCCAGTGAAGTGGCATCTACAGATTCCTCCCAACTGGCCAGTCCCTTTTTCCACATTCTGTAAACTTCCATCTTCCACTTGACTTTTTTCAGAAACTCCTTGCTTATCCATGCAGATCTCCTGCCTCCTTTGTTTGATTTCTTACTCATAGGGATGCACCAATCTTGATCTTGGAGGAAGTGGTGCTTGAGTATTAACCAGTTCTTTTGGGCCCCCCTATCTTCTAGAGTTCTAACGCATGGGATTCCTCTGAGTAGGTATTTGAAGAGGTCAAAGTTAGCTCTACAGAAGTCCAGTGTTGCAATCCTACTTATCTCCCTGCTTCTTCCTTGCATGATCCTGAACTCTACCATCTCATGGTCACTGCACCCAAGGCTGCCCCCAACCATCACAACCCCAACCAGACCTTTGTTCATTAGTACACGGTCCAGCCATGCACCTCTCCTCACTGAATCCTCCACTACCTGTGTCAAAAAGTTGTTATGTGATCGTAAGGCTACTTTCAGCTGTCTGTAGAAGGCCTTATCAACAACTTCTTGATCAGATGGCCTGTAGTAAGTACCCACAACAACATCACTTGTATTAGCCTGCCCCTTAATTCTTATCTATAAACTCTCAATTCATTCTTCATATTCCCCTCCCACCCCACCATGCAGACCTTGATACACTCTATTTGCTCTCTTATATGAAGAGACCACCACCACGCCGCCTTGCTCATCTGTTTCTACTAAAAAGTACACCACCATCCATGATGGCACTCCAATCACGCGAGCCATCCCACCAAATCTCCATAACTGCAAGAAGATCATGGCTCTTCAACTGCACCCAGATGTCTAGTTAATTCTATTTCCCGTGATGCATTCATTGCTGTATAGGCATTTCAGAGACAATTGAGCAAGATTTCCCTGCAGGGGTGCAAGAGAATCCACCATACTCATACAGACCCTTGACATGGTTGCCTTATGGCTTTCATCTTAGAAAGGAACTTTTGTTGCTGCTCTGGTTGGCCTGGCTTGTTCCTCAGTTGTGTGGGATCACATGTATTGCCATCTTGGACCCCGCTGCCCAAGTCTTTCAGTTTAAAGCCCATCTCACCAAGATGGCTAGCTTGCTGCCAAAGAATCCCCTGCCTCTTCAAGACAGGTGTATTCCATCCCTCCCTAACAGGTTATAGTCATCAAAGGATGTCCCATTGTTATAAAACCCAAAATCCTCATGACAACACCAGCCACGTAGTCAGGAGTTGATATTCATTATTCATGTATTTCTGGCTGCCCCCTTTCCCCTAACTGATAAAATGGAGGAAAAGATAACTTCGGCACCAATGCTATGGTGAAAAGTTGTCACAAGAAAAAGGCAGAGAGAGATGAAAAAAAGTCAAACATACACAAACTTTAAAATACTTCCAACAGACAAGAAGCAGCAACAGACACATCACACTACTTCGCTTCCAACAAGCTAAACATTCAGGTATCTTCACATAGATGACACTCCCACGTATCCATCATTCTGTAAACTTAAGTGCTTAGTTTTATATCTGTGATTTGCACAAAGGATGAGCAGACCCACTGATTCTCTTCAAGAGTTACTCTTTTCAAGAGTAACCACGTTGCTCTCTCTCCCCTGGCAACCAGAAGCAGGACCCTATCCACTGAAAGATCACACTATAACTTTACATTTTTAAAGTTATAAAGAAGATATGTTAAGGGGTACTTTTAATTTGCTTATCCTACATGTGACAGAAATGTACCTTCAGGTTTCATTATTTATGTATATTCACTATGAGAGTCTCAAAAACGATCAGAGGGCTGGAGCAGCTCTCTTACGAGGACAGGCTGAGGGAGTTGGGGTTGTTCAGCCTGGAGAAGAGAAGGCTCCAGGGGGACATGACAGTGACATTGCAGTACCTGAAAGGGGCCTACAAGAAAGCAGGGGAGGGACTATTCACAAAGGTCTGTAGTGTCAGGACGAAGGGTAATGGCTTTAAGCTAGAAAAGGGTAGATTTAGGTTAGATGTTAGGAAAAACTTCTTTACTATGAGTGTGCTAGATCACTGGAAGTGGTTGCCCGAAGAGGTGGTGGACACCCCAACCCTGGAGACATTCAAGGCCAGTCTTGAAGAGGCTCTGAGCAGCTTGATCTAGTTGGAGACATCCCTGCTTATTGCAGGGGAGTTGAACTAGATGACCTTTAGAGGTCCCGTCCAACCCAATACATTCTATGATTCTATGATTTAATTTATATTACAATTTCTACATTAGACTGTCATCTCACATGATTTCATATAAACTCACACAACTACCATCACCAATGCACTTTTGAAGAATAATATCAGATTAGGCCTGTGCTATTGCAAACTTTATGCAAAATGATGAGTCAATTTAACTGCTGTTAGGAAAGAACTCAGTGACTCACTTCTAATATGCAGGATCTTGTTCCTTCTTTCTCCACTCCCAAATGTTACTTTTAGGCAAAGAATTCTCTGTTGAATTTAATTTTTTTTTAATTACAGAATCTTGGAGAAGAGCGTTTGTGGGTTGGGGTAAGTGATGTAAGGAAAGAAGTCAGGGTTGTTTTGGGGTTTTTTTAAAGAGACTTTTAAAAATAAGATATTTCTGCCATTTTTTATAATTAGTCCAGCTCAAATGTCATTGGAATTCAAGGAAAGACTCCCATCAAGGGAAAAGGTTCTACTTGTCCTTTTTTTTCTTTTTTTTTTTTTTTTAAGTATAAAAAATTCACATATACAGAACAGATGGCACATGTCACATGAAAATCAGTAAGTGACTAGAATAGGGACAGTATAGCTATGTTGCCACATGATTGAAAGATTTGACCAGCAAACATTACTATTTGCATCATCTGAAGACATTATTTTCTAAAGTGGAAGAAATCTCATCCCAGCCAGTAAGAAAAAAAATTTTTATTATTAATTGTGTGCTGAAACATCTATAGTTAGTATGCAGCCGTCAAAGGCATTCAGAAAAAAAACCAGCATAGCCCCACGATTCATCAACAAGTTATGGAATTCAGATCTACAAAACTAAACAACTGCCTAAAAAAAACAGGGGACAGACCAGGAAGCTTTCTAATAACACACTGAGGTTTATTTGAATTCAAAGGAAAAGAGCACATGTCTGACAACTATTGCCTCAGAATAGATGCTGGTAGTAAGTCAAAGAGCACAGCTCAATTTTACTAAAGAGAGAGAAAGAAAGCTTAAAATGTTCATTTCCAAGATCTTTCACCAGCACAGGAGACAATAATTCTTTCACTCACCATCTTTCACCTTTTCTGTGAAGGATTCAGTAACTTATTGCAACTAAGTCCAATATGACACTGCAAACAGCGCATTTTGGTTTAGGATTTCCACCATTTACTTTTTAAGACTCTTTAAAGATTTCAAGAGTACTGTGATTACGCTCACAATTTATAAATGCATATATAAAATTTAAGGAGTACTGAAGGTAGCAATATCTTTCAGATTTAATATTTTTCCCCAAAAGGAATAAACTGATTTGTATACATAAAGCAAGGATGACCTTACCTGTTAACAGCATGAACTTTTGTTTCAAATAAAAAGCAGTATTTTTAGCATCTTGAACAACTGTAATTTCTTACAGATAGTGAGAATTAGCTGGTTTTTTTTCTCACTATTCTCGTATATCTGAGCCAAAAGAAACAAAGAACTATCATTCTTTTACTAACGACTTACAGGAAATGCCAATTCCACACTCATTCATTGTTTTTTGGTGCCTCACAATCTACTTCCTGCTACTCATTCTGTTACTATCAGAGTGCACAGTGTACTAAAGGTGAGGCATCATAAACCTTAAAGGTTTACTGCTTCCAGAGAGGTCCTGGTCATCTGTACACTCTGAAGATCTCCTCTCTCCTTTGACTGAGCTTTGGTGTTTGTCTAGTCTTCCAGGAAGCCATCTGTGCTCACCACACAAGCAGAAAACCACTTATATTTTTACATTGATCTTTTATCACATCTGTGATGTACACCACCAAGAGAGGTGGCAGGAAGCTGCAGAAGGATGGGCATAACCCTTGCAGCAGTATCTAGCTGTTGAGTTGTTTGACTACCTTCTCCTAATCCTTGAAACGAAAGAAATTAAAAAGCTGTGTGGACAAACATAAAATATTATTCTCCTTTTAAATGCTTTAAAAGCTTGTCCTGCAGTCTCTAAAACATGCTAAAGCTCACACTGCCATAGCCTCAACACCCGTTTTAACTCCTGGGAGGAGAGGCAGACTAGCACAGGGGATACTGATGACTATACTACAAGCTTATAAACAGATGGGCACTCAAACATGTAAACACAGCCCATATCTGTTTTATGCTGCCTCTCAGATCAGCCAGAAGACTGATCTGGCAGGGCCAGGACATCTCCACTAAACAGCTGGTAATTGGCACAGCACTCCACCATAGCCTCCAACACACACTTAACTGAAAGACTGAAAGCATGTTAAAAGCGCCTTCAAAGGAGACAAGTTGGAGGGGTCATTGCTCTACCTAACCACAAAATGCTTCTGGAACTGCTAGAGTTGAGACAGGAGTTCAGGAGTGTCCGCACTGCCCTTTGTAACAGCTTCCAGCTTGCTGTGCCTCACCAATGGGGTTACGCAGCTGTGAAGCTCAGAGCTGCTTTGAACCCAGGCAGCCCAGTGCTTACGAAGGACAAGTTCAAGTCTGCCTGGAAGAGAAGACACTTAAAATGACAGTTCTTCCCTCTGCAAGTCAGAAGATCCCTTCTTTGTGAAGTTCATGGATATTCCAAAGCTAAGTAGGCACTGCATTTGTCCACAGACCAAAAATGTTTTGAAAATCAGTGATTCAGATCAGGCTTCAGTTGTTTTAATTTATCACAAGACGTACACATGTTCACAACAATCCAGGATCAGGAAATAAAGAAGAAAAACCCAAACCCAAAACCACAGTAGGAACCCTGTCAGCACACACACCACTCTTCCTAGTCACAGTGAGTATTAACACAATGGAACAAGGGATCTTGCCCCATCACAGAGCACATGTAGCAGAAAAATTAACACTACCTTTGAAGCTACTGCTTCCCAGAATTACTCTTTGCCAGGCTAGGCACATACCTGGACATTGTCAACTGTTAACTCCAATAGGAAATACTGTGGTTTTATATATTTACCTAATGCATACCAATTATAGCTTATGTAACAATGTATTATTACTGGTTACATAAGGTCAATCTTTGAGAATATTATAAAAATTGGAAATTAAAATCAATAATGTTGTTCCAGTTTGGATAAAGCATGTCACAATTGAAACAAATGTTATCTTAGCCTTGAATTATACCAATTAAAAAAAAAAGACTAAGGAAGAACTTACAAAAAAAACCCAAACAAAACAAACAACAACAACAACAAAAAACTGGCAGTAATATCTTAGTGACAGTGAATTTAAGTTTACGCAGGAATTTTAATTCTAGTTCTCCTTCAGAAATGTTCATTACTGAAGATTTTGCTATCAAGCCTTGAACTAATCTTACAATCCTTCTAAGACAGCTCTGAAACAAAAGCCATGAAAACACCCAACCAACCAACCAAAACAAGCCAAAATCATTCTGTCTGATGTATTAGCCCTGCTGTGCTTGCTCACCTCTCATCCCCACGCCTATTACCACTCGGACGTAAGTGGGTACAAATGCAAAAGGCATAAAAGACATTTGTAATTCTTAAACCATAATGAAGATTAAACTGCTATCTTTGGAATTTAATTCTAAGCTAAACTGAACTTTAGAATGGGAGAAACGTACCCCAAACCCTGTTCAATTTTCTCAAGAAGTATAAATCAAATTAGAAGTTGCCGCCTACAACTTGTAACTCAAGATGGAATACAGCATGTGAGAAGGCAAGAAGGGGTACAGCTGTACCACCTTATTAACATAATTACTTTTCAGATTCCTGACACTTATAAAAAGCAGATTAGAAAAATAAAGCATATCTCCAGGGTTTTCTGAGACTATTTAAAAGAACAAAAAAATCCTGTATTTAGACAGGTTTCACCCACCGGAATGGATAGCATTGTGTGCTTTGGAATAGCCCTGAAGTTTCTCTAGCATGCATCAGTGATTGGTATACCTCCTGAAAAACAGTCTTTACCAGCCTCACCTTATGAATTCAGCTGAGCTGGGCCTCTTCATCTGAATAAGCAAGGCTGCAGACGCTGGCATGTCTTGTAAATGTGTAAATCATTAACTGTGTGTTTGGGTTTGTGTTCTGACTTGAAAAACCCCAAATTTCAAAATCCCTTGTAACAAAAATTTCAGACTTCCAAAAGGCCTTTCTCTTACAACAAAAATAATGGACGCAAGTGTTTCGCATGTTCAACACTTTCTGGTTGGTGAAAGAGAAACATGAAAACTAACAAGTACAGAAGCTTTGTATAAACTCTGTGAAGGAGTGAAATCATTCACTTGCATGTTCAGACACAGTGCAACTAAAGTAAAAGGCACTGTTACAAAAACACAATATGAGGTTGTGGAGAACAGCAGAGAAGTGCCTGGTACTTTGCAGGCAAAAAAGCTCCACATCTCTCACCCCTTCATGTTATTGCATGTATGTTCTCAGCCTACACAATCTATCAAGGTATGCTTTTCCTCTGTTTTGTTTCATGTCCTTAGATGAGACAGAAATGAAGGAAGCAAGCCACGTTCCCCACACGGGCAAAGTGCAGGAGGTATACTGTGCCCCTCTTTGATGGGCCACTTCCACATACTGCATCCATTGTGAATAGGCACTGCCTTGATGCACAGGGGAGGGGGGAGCCTTTGGTAGCCAACCATACTGATGGATCATTTCCAGTATGGTTACTCAACAGACAGCTATGCTACCAGGAACAGCGCACAAGCAACAGATGGATTTCTCAGTTTTCTTAAAGGAAACTGTATGAAAATACACTTTTCTCACCTTCAAAAATTCTTTGCAATTGCCATGTGCAGGGATGGCTTCTGTACAGTCCTCAGAAGGGAAAGGCTCCTAATTTCATGCTGATACTTAGGTATTTCACAGAAAGTCTAACATGTTTTTAGCTCAGAATTCACAGCAAAGGTCCACTCAGGGGACAATGACATACTGATTCAATGATTAACACCACTGAGAAAAGAGTTTCTGTCAGCAGGTCCAGGTCATAAGTCTCACATGCCAGGATAAGTCACGGACAGTCCAATATTCAGGGCAGTATTTTGTTTCTGAAGGGACAATAGCCTTAGGGAGAAGACATATAAAGCAAGCAAGGTAGTGAAAGATAAAACCAAAACACTGATGGTCATTCTTGCACACAGTATCAATGGGTATGCAGGAAAAATGTAAAGAAGTTAAACATAAAATAAATGTACTCATGGAAAAGATGTGAAGTACAAGATGTTACACGACAAAAAAGGAAAGGTGAAGCACCCTACTTTATTATAAGACAGTAAGCATAAGAATCGTCTGCTCAGTAAATCATCAGGTTTACAGAGAGTGAAACAATGTGACCAACAAACTCAGCAGCCATAAGTATGGCTGAAACAGGCACAGCCCCCAACCTCCCCACAGTGTATTTTTTAGGTAGCCTGAGGACATGGGCCTGTACATTTCAACTGCCATGTCTGCCATCTGTCAAGAAGATCAGGATGTCCACTTCCACCTGCTTAGTGGAAGTAGACATCCAAATTCTTCTATAGGTTTAAAAAAATCTTGACAAAATTTTTGGAAGGGAGAATAAAGAATTTATCACAAATAACCCCATGCAGGGGAAGAGCAACACTTCATCAGAACTAAAAGAACAAACAGCTTCCTCTTGATAAGCTGGTATACCCATGAAAGGTGCCTGTCAGTGTGAATAAAGATAGCTAGTATGTGGAAACATGAACCAGAATCCAACCTGCACAGTTTTCACTTCAATATGGAAAACATTATTCACACAAAACATTCAATATAGTCAGAAATAATTTGCTCTTCTTATTACATGATGTTAGCTCCTTCACTCTATGACATAAAGATCCACCTAAGACATGGGAAAGCCTCCACTATTATTTCTTTTCCTGAATCTTTTCTGACATTCTCTCCAACTAACCAGAAACATGTAACATGTTTCAGACTTGGTATACAACATCTGAAACAAGGAAAGTATTAATTGCCTGTGCCATAAAGTGATATCCCAGAAGGCAGGATGAAGTAAAAATTACGTGTTTACTCTCCTATCATATACTGCAAACTCATGTCCCACATGGAAGGATAAAGTGATAGCATTTACTAAAAAACTCAGAGGAATAAGACAAAGTTGTGAATTAAGTTTTTGAGGAGTCCTGAAATATACAGTCGCATAAATACACTGATAAGCTTTTCCTCCTTTGGGTGCAGAACTGCATAAATTGTTACGGCTTTAATATAGAAACTAAGCTACTGTTTACTTACTCCAATACATAATCTTGCTCAAATGACACCAGCAGGTTGTTTAAAAAAAGGGGAGAGAAAGACTTTCCCAGGTCACTCTGGCCTTTCCTAATCTTGTTAGCCTATAAGCACTGTAGAAATGCTTCAAGTAAGCATTGGTTGCAAAGCAGATTTTAATGATGGTACACACCCTTGTACCTACTGTTCTCCTGAACAATTTCCTAAAAGTACCTGTCAAGACTTGAAATTACCCAGTGCTGTCAAAATGTTTGCTTTATGATCACAACAGTAAGTGTTCACCAGCCATCAACATTCCCAGTCTCAACTTAAGCGTGTTTTCCAAAGCTTCCAGGTTTTCTGTTCAGCATGTTAAAGCTTTGCAACTCCAGATGGTTCAGCCAAAACTTACACATAAGCGGTACCAAACAGAAAATACAGCTCCACTTCAATTGCAATACACTCAAAGTCAAACTCAGACTTGTTTATACATGAACAAGTATTCAAGCTTCGCACGAAACATTGAGAAAAACTTTCTCAACCTTCCCTCAGCCTTCAAACAACTCTGATTTCAACAAACACACCATGAGAAATACAATTCCTATAAATCACCATACCAAGTAGAAACAAACCACTTGGGAGTAACAAAAGCAAAACATCCCAATACATCTGCAGAGGCACAAGAAATGCTGTCCATGATAGAAGCAAGACAAGCAGTCAGTGGTACACTTACATTTCCCAGAATGTACCAAACATACTAAACGGCCTCACGGAAAAATCACACACAAGACTAACAGCCACTATGAATGAATGAAGATACACAGATAATCAGCAAAAGGGAATACTGACAGCAGCTTAATACTTCTTTAAAGCTATAAACTTCAGTCCCAATATTCGAAAGAGACCTACAAAGTGTTTTCAAATAATAACTCCGCAAACTAAACTCAATCAGATACAAAAAATTACAGACTGACTGCAAGTATTTGGTTTATTCCACTTCATAATTTTCCCTCCATCCTCAGCACTCTCCTTGTCCTCCCCCTGCCCCACATGCTTCATAAGTCATAAATACCTTCCTTTTTTTTCCACTGACTCTGTGTTAAAACCTCTTCTCTTGCTATCAACTTGCTATCTTTGCTCCACGGGAACCAACATTGTTTTTTCTCAAATGGTCTAATAGCATAATACAGTTGAATTCTGACAGCTGGAGTTTGAGCTATATTATGCGGCTGCTTTTGTTTCCAAACTACAAAATTATTTGTGCCTGACCACTTTGTGAGTTTTCCTCCATCCAAATTTTGCTTCGTATTGGATTTCCCTGTAGACTCGCCTAGCTTAAAAGCAGTGTGTAACACCATAAACAAGGCACTGCAGAAGTAGTCTACTCTAATTTACAGAGCACAATATAAAATGATAAAGGTTTGTTGTAGAATTACTACTTCGCTACTGTTCTGCTGAAGTTCTCTCCTCTTGCCTGCAAAATGTGGACAGAAAATCTTTCTTCCTCCTCTTTCTTTAATAAAACTGCAAGCACTATCAGGAACACCAATACAGGTAATTGTCTTGCAGTAATTATCAATAAAATTAATTTCACTTTGATGGTTACTTGCAGTAAACTTCAATAAAATAAACTAGATTTTGATGAACATAGAAAATTTTCCATTTCAGTAGACCTAAGGTTACTTTTTTTTTTTTCCTTTCAGGCTTAAATAAAGACTTACATCTTTTCCCAGGACTCGAAGTTCAAACTGTGCTTCCTTGAAGTGAACTTTTGTAATTCTAGGCCTGTAATATGAGACAAAAAGACACACAGAACTTCATAAGCCTTTCATTTAACGCATAATAAAATATAAAGTTGTACATATTTAAAGACAATACCAAATTCACAGATTTTTTTTTTCAGGTATGCACCCCATACCAACAGAAACCTTGCAGTATTTAAACATTTCAGCATGAGTGTAATAAAGGTGAACTATTTTTTTTCAATACTTGGATTATCGTAGCATTAAAAATCTTTATAATCCAGACAAAGATTAGGAACACCAAGTATACTTATTTTTAATTATACAATTGACCTTTCAAATAGATACCACAAATCATACATTTCCACACAACAGGCAGCACATTTAAATTATACATACCAGAAATATTTTCCTACTTGTTTTTTATTCTTGTAGACGACAACTCCTACAGGTGTTAATCCTAAAAAATATTCAGATTTGTTCTCACCCTAGAAAATAAAAATGCATGTCATTCATATGGTCACAAGTTATCACTGTAGCAGTGAGGTCTAGTGAGGAATTCAGCCTGATGACTGGCTTGAAGACACTTTCAGTCTCTGTGCAAATGGGAAAGTTGTATTTGACCTACTGACAAAAACTCCTATATGAAAACTCATAGGCATAGAAGCAAAGAGGCATAAAAGACTGGCTGTGAGGGAAAGAATGGGAGATTCCACATGCCATTGTGAAAAACAAAAATAACTTTTTTTTTTTCCTGGGAATTCTTTTTGGCTATTTGGCCAATGGCCAAGACTCAGGAACTAAACTCTTTCTTCGGACATGAATGCAACAGGCTTCCTAACTTTCTACTGAAGATAAATAGTGATTTTTTGAGCTATTTTATTACAATACTACCTCACAGTTATCTTCTCTGTCCTACAAGAGTATCACCTGTGTACTGCTACCAAATGAGGTAGCTTCTTTGAGACATTCAAAACTTTTTTTTTATCAGAATGGGTAGAAACATGCAAGGAACAGCTGCATCCATCATCTCCTCAAAAGCAAATCACTCCTGAGGTCAGTGTCCAAACCACAAAGCACATCAAGAACAGGATGAAAACCCTGGTACAGAGGGGCAGAAGGCCCCACCGTCCTCCATTTACTGTCAGTAACCAAAATCAAATGTACCCCACACTTGAAAGAGTTCAAACCTTAGTGCGTGAGGTTAGAAGAAAGCTGCAAAAGCTTGTTCATCTGCGTGCTTGAGGCAATGAGGAAGAGCTCGGAAAGCTTTAAACCAGCAGAGCATGAACAATGAAAAGATCAACCATGAGACAAACATAGAAAATTTCACTGTAGAAAATGTCCTGCATGAACTGCTAAAGGCAACTTGATTTTTAATACGATCAAGTGAGGAAAGAACTACACCTTTTCATGTATGCACCTTCAGTCTCAAATAAGGACTTTGTTGCTGTTGTAATATAAATAGAAATTATAATATTCAAGGTTTAGACCTGGGCACATAACTCACCTCTCATTACCCAGGCAGGCATCTCATTGCACAGTAAAAGCAAGCTATGGGGAAAAAAAAAAAAAATTCCAGGCTCTGCTAATTTAACATGATTTTGTTGGATCATGTTGAATCTTGTTCCAGTAACTTCTCCAGCTTTCTACAGGTGGGAGGGGCGCAGAGCATGAGATATGAATACAATTAAGCCACAGGGTGCATTAAAAAATAATGTAATTGGTATTGCAGGCTACATAA
>NW_008608737.1:22674-23547 GCF_000691845.1 Merops nubicus | reverse complement strand
ACTTAATCTTCTGGTAGTATCTTGATTCCTGTATTTTCTTTCACGTCATTTTACAAAGTAGGTGTCAGACATCTAACTCAGTGAACTACCTACACTACAACTCCACCTTTGAACTTCTGATACTCTTTTATTCAAAAAAAAAAAAAAAAAAAAAAAAAAAAAAAAAAAAACCAAAAACCCAAAAAAAAAAAAAAAAAGCCAACACCCCTGCCACAAGTGCAATTATTCAAACAAGACAGAATGATGTTTCCACGAGGAGCACATAGCCTCTAGGTGATGACTCGGATCCAATCCCAACATACCTACTGTTTTACCAAAGAAGTGGAGGGTTTGCCAAGGCAGTACAGACAACTTGCAATACTGCATGATATAGAAGAGGAAAAGCTGGAAACACTCTGGATCTTCAGCAAAACCTTCGCAATGGATATTAAAAAAAGCCAGATATGCTGCTGCTACCCCATCTGTGTTTTTGCAACAGTACTGAAAAGATTTCAGGTCACACTTGCTGTTACACAAGAATAATGTGCAAATCCTTGTGTCAAAGACAAAGGTTATAATGTTCTCTTGTGACTTCTGACGCTTGCACTGGTTACTTCTTATCTGAAGTTATCGGAATTATCTTTTCCAGAGTATAACTGACTGACTTCTACAGCTGAAATATAATCACTGCCTTTCATCTGAACACCATTAGGCTTCTGTACAAATTACTGAATCCCCTCACTTTGTAAATACGTCTTCCTTTGCATTTCAGTACAAGAATTTTCTTTTCACTGTTGCAAAGTTGAGAATATTTAAATTATACTTACATAAACAGGGTGGAGATCCACTCCATACATTTCCAAGGTTTTGGCCAGCCCTAAGAAGTTTACTTCT
>NW_008608737.1:22308-22643 GCF_000691845.1 Merops nubicus | reverse complement strand
GCAGGAACTTGACCCCTGCAAAGAAAATCCTGTGTAACAGCTCTGCACTTCCAGGCAACATATTAAAATAGATAATATTAATACATACAGTTTTCTAGACAGGTATGGAAACCTTTCTACCATTTGTTTAGATTGTCATTTTCCTTGTAGCATTATAATGGTCACTCCAAGTGAAACTGGACAACAGGCACAAACTTTTACTGAACTCTTGGCTGCAAGATGCTACCACAGACATCTGTGATCCTTTAGACAATGCATGCCTATTAAAGTGGCTAATTTTTATCCACGTTTTAGACTTCAATATGCAAAATACCTTTCTTCCAATCACCACACAA
>NW_008608737.1:3097-22298 GCF_000691845.1 Merops nubicus | reverse complement strand
GGAATGATTGACTGGGGTACGATTTACCCACAGTTGTGCTGAAATTACAAAGAAATTCTGAAGGCAGGTTTCATGATTTCAGATAAAATATTCTTTTTGTCATAAAATCTTGCCTACAGGAAGTTACATCAACTGGTAATATCCAAGTCTGCAACTGTGAACACAAAGTTTGGAGTCAGTCTCATGAGATTACCAGTTTCAAAAATCCAGCTTGCTTTCACTTCTACAAATATCAATTGATCAGTTAAAAACTGCCACCAGCTGCATTCTGCTAGGAAACAATAGGGGAAAAGTGGTGAGGAAAAAAACACCTGGGTACTAGGAACATATTTGACAACCCTGAAGAAGAACTTATTTTCAAAAAGAACAAAATTACTAAATATATTCAAAACCCACAACAGACTTACCTTCATAATTTAATTTGTTCTTCCATTAAAACCCGACATTGATACAAGAGCACAACACTTTGTTGCAAGCCTGAAATAATTCAAGCTGCATTTTCATCTTCCACTGTTTTTAACACTTCTGTGAAAGCTACTGGACCTTTATTGGGAAACCATAGCAGATCTTGTGAAAATACCAACTCAAAAAGATGCAACTCCTGCCTCACTCTGATTGTTCTTTGGGGAAACACTTCGAAGGTAGCATTTGTTACCTTTCAAATTCAAGGTGTGAAGGTGAGCTCAATATTTTGACTCAAGACATGGAAAAGTCCTGCATATTCTTGCTTCTTGTGTTCCCATTCTCTCCAGCCTAGAATCTACTATCCAGGATTTCCCAACGGTGTTATGCTTGAGGTAAAACCATGCAAAGTGAAATAAGTGAAACAGCAGCACTACCTTGAATGGAATAGTATAGATATTTAAAATTACTTATTTGTAAATGGCAGATGGGCTGCTTCAGCCCATCTTATCCATGTAGCACCACTGACACTGCTTCAGGTGTTAGCCCTTCTTTCCAAGAACTCCTGGAAAAGAAGCAAACCTGAAGCTTGTAAGAGAAATGCCTTTCTTGAAGCGCTGGATTTCCTGGTAGATCTGTGATTCATCTCTGTATTCAGTATATGCAGAACACAGGACATTCAGCATGTCGGCATTGTCACATCTGACATATCTTTTATCCACTTCTGCCGTAAAAATTCACTGCACAGCTTCATATTCTTTAAATCTTGTTGGCAGCTCTCAGAAATGTAAGCAAAATGTTCACTCGACCAGTACCACCTTAGTGAATTCCTAGGCAGGCTAAATATCGGTCCTGAGAAAAGTGGATTATCCTATTGCTGAATTAGGGCTAGAACCAAACACCAATTTAAATACTGCTGTTAGTGTTAGTACTGACCATACTGAGAAAAATGCTGATGTGTTTATCCCACTAGTCTCACCTCAGCTCTGAAAATTCCAAGAGATTCTAATGTCAAATAAGCACGTGCATGTGTATAAGTATTTTCACTATAATAGATTATTTATAAGAAAGCATATTTGTAAAACTATTTAAGGAAATAAAGATGTGAGCTGGAGTTTCTGAAGGAAGCAGATGAAAGTTGGAGGAAGAAGTCCTCTCAAATGTAGATAGAGAAGACAGAATGTGAAGGGGAGTGGGGAATGGGAGGGACGATAACAATTCCCACTATTATAAAGGGTAAGTATTTCATTTTTACTGCGTATGAAAATGCAAACTCTCCTCAACATCATAAAAGCTGACAATACACCCCAAAACTACAACAGTCTTTGCAGTTGGTAATGACAGAGCAGACAACGTAGCAGCCGTATGCAGCTGACATGCACCATTCATTTAGATGGACCAAGAGCACCTCAGTGCCACTGATGGCCTTGACTCACTATTGAAAACTATTCTCAAAGCTGTCAGGGGCATCTTACCTTACCTCATACCCTCTGACAACATGCAATACCGATTCAAACAGCAAGAACAGCTGACTTGCCAGGTATCGCTTAGTCCCAGACCTGCTGCAGTCTGCAATGGGCTATGTCAGAAGGCCAAGACAAGCTCTCTTATTTGGACTGATTTATCTCAGATTTGGATATCCCACCTCCAGCACCATGAGCAACTTCTTCCTCACATGCAAGACCTGTCATGCTCCTCCAGATGTGCATGACAACATAAAGACACCTCACCCTGCTATCTGACCTTGGGATTGTCACGGTGGTTTATAGATGGGACAACAATTGCAGTAAGACAGTTAGACAGGCTGCAGAGGCTTGATGCAGTCAGAACCTCCCCCAGCCCTGACTTCCCTCACCTTACTTGATTTAGAAACTTGCTCAAAAAAACTTCATCCTGAATGAATCCCTGAATAGCTGTTGTGCAGTGCAAAAAACTGAGAGGTAACCTGCAACCAAAACCAGTTTATCTGGACATAACTGGCAGAAGCAAGGTCCACGCAGGGCCCCACTGTCTTGCAAGCAAACCTGTGCTTCCATGCTGGACTCCAGAAAGCATAAAGAAGGTCTTCCAAAGCATGTCACAAACCTGTCCCTAAAATGTCTCTGGTAGGTAAGACAATTTGGGATATGCCCTCAGCCATTCCAGCTTCAAACTTCTTAACTAAAGAGATGATTGCTGTCATCTGTGCAAGTCAGTGCTGGTAGTGCTAATGATGACTCTCAGGCTGGAGTAGCAATGGGTACACCTTAGTTTCACTCTCTTTTCTGATGCTGCAAAATCCCTTACACCTAACTACAGCCAAACAGCAAAAGAGTAGATCAGTAAGTAGTAGAAGCAGTGTTAAGACAGTTAGCGCTCTTCTTCACAACCACTGTTCCCCTCGCTTCTGAATTTCATCTTCAAGGTTGTATATTTCATCTTCAAGGTTATAAACTTTTTGAGGCAAACAGGTCTTAATCTGATTTACTGTACTGACGACTACAGAAACTTGTGAGAGAGGAATGCAGATTGCTTAACACCCGTGGCCTTGTACACAGCAATTCATCTCTAGTTTAATTTCTCAAACACAGCCTCCGTGATGCTGAACCAAACAAAAACTCTGTGACTCAGTTTCCAGTCTCTAGAAGAGAAAAACCAGTGCTTTTTCATTTCACAGAAAGACCTGCAGTTAAGGTTCTCCATAAATTGTCAATTAGTATAATGGAATAAGGCAATCACAAAGAAATAATTACTGAATAACAGAATCTCTCCCCTGAAAGAGAAACCTCTAGTCAATGTGGCAATTGGCACAAACTCCGATTACAGGAGAACTTTTCAAAGAGAACAGCTGTGTCTTTAAGTTAATACCTATTCTCATTAAACAAGGCACAAATAACACTAACATGTAAAATGACAGGCAAGAAATTACTTAATCTTTATCCAGACTGTGGCTTCATTATAGTGAGCATCAAGAAATCTAGATCTACGTACAAGATGGATACCTCTGATTATCTCCACGTTATGTTGACAAAGGGCATGATGAACAGACTCATAAAACATTTCTTATTTTTCTCATCTTAATAATGGCTATATCACAATTGCACCTAATTTGGATTTGTTAGAACAAGTTTCTTTACACTTACCAGGAACATGAACTTGGAGATAAGCAAGAAAGTGTTTATTTTGGCTTTATGTACAGTTGAAGTTCTGGCATATGTTTTATTTTCAAAATCAATTTCATGTTTGGCATTTTTGCAGGCACTGAGATCTAATATTGGGAACAAGTTGAGAAGCCAAATCTCTCTGACTTGCACTGCTCTCACACAGTGACTCGTGGTTTAGCCTCTGTTACTCATACACCAAGAATACTTCAGTCTAAAACTAATGTCATTGTAAGGATTTAATATGTAGAAGGCCATTTCAAAAATGAGTAAGTGGGATAAAAAGTACCTCTGAATTGCTGCAGATTTTAAAATATTTTTTGTAGGTCCAGGGACAGTGTGGAGTTAAACCTCTTTAAGAAGGCTACTTAGACGGCTGCTGCAAATATATCTAGTACTTAAGCTATACTCACACAGGATCACTTTCTTGCTCTACCTTCTTTACTGGAAATTATGTTCTTTGCTCCATCTTCCCTATAAGATTGCTGTTCCTCCTCGCTGTGTTGCTGCTGTTGTTCCTCTCTCAAGCACTGACAAAACCAATGGGCCAAGAGGTTACTAGCGCTCATCCTGTTTTGCTTATCTGTTGGGCGCTCCAGTCTATCTCCTTGTTGTCCTTACTGCAGCTTTGCTTTCCATTCCCATGACAAGTAACCAAGGGAAGGCACTGTACACACAAACTGCAGTCTGACAGAAAAGCAGCTGACTCCCAAAGCACCATATCTGGATCCACTATCAGGCAAAGATTATCCAGAATATCAATGATAGTACAACTCACGTGTTTTGTGTCCAGTGTGATTATTATTCCACTGACAGTACGATCCAGAATTTAATTTTTGCAGTTTCTATTATAAAAATAAATCTGTTTTTTTTTCCAACTTCTGCAAAGGTTAAGTTGGGATTGCATGAATCTCCAAGGTCTGTTGACACACAGGTTTCAAATCTCTGCAGTTCTCCTTTGTTCTGTCTGCAGCATGCCTAATATTCTCCTCCTGCAGCCTCTTCAACATTTGCCCCCAACAAGTACCATAACTAGCTTATTCCTTCCTTCTCAGCTCCTTCTCATGCATAAGTCATGTTATCAGGTACAGCTTCAATGCCTGTGAACTTTTGCAGTGCCTTGCTAAGTTTAAACCAAAGTTACTTTGAGGCCTGCTGCTTCAAGTTCACACAAAAAGTTCTGGAATTTGACTTTTGTCCAGAAAGCAGAACTTTGAATGCCCTGTGTTACTCAGTGCTGCCTTGATGACTCGGCTTGTAGGTGCTACTTTTCTCCTTACAAATCATGTCAACATTCTTCCTGGTAGCGGAATCCTTTATATTGACCACTGCCAATACATTTTATATAAGGTATGTTTGTTAATAAATTGAAAGGACTTCATGCTTGCAAAACCAAACTGCCTCTTTAATTCTTACAGATGTTGCAACTGTGATTATCACTTAAACCACAGGCATACAAACTGCTTTCCTGGTACCTCCTTCAATGTGAGCTGCTCCCACAAAGACTCATGCAGGTTGCTACACGCACTCCTTCGTTACCCTAGCTAAGGATCTGGCAAGAAAATAGAGGCTTCATTTTACCAAGTGCTCTACATTATTAGATTAAAAGTGGTTTTGTCCTAACAGCTCATTTGAATACACAGGGCAGTACAAAGAAAAGAAATGTTATTATCCCCATTTTACAGACAGGCACAGGCATAATAAGCAATTTGTCCAAAATTATGCAGGAAAACTATCCTGGGATGGGGAACTAAACTCACAGATTTTTAATTTCATTCTTTTTAACTACAAGCTAAGATGCAACAGGAGAAGTATTAAAACTGCTGGTTCTGAAATACCCCTATCTAGGTCTGACAGACATCTTATTTCCAGTTATTGTCCAACTCAGTTCCTAAAAGAATAGCTCCAATTGCATATGATGTTTTCGTTTTCTGAACAGTGTAACTGGATGCCCTATGTTCTCTCCTTGGACCTAGAAGCCTCCATCCTGCACCACGAGCTGCTCTCTTCCCCAGCTACCAAGCATCCCTGAATCTGATGTGACCTGCCAAGTTCCCAAGAGTACTGAATTCTTACATCAGAGTTTTGTGTATCCGCTCTATGGCATCCTCCAGCTCTTCCTTCTGGTCTGGAACAAAGCGGTACTCCGAGACGTAACCTGCAGTGTGCTTATATGGGTCATAGTCCCCCAGCTCAGCTAGAGGAGACAAGAAGAATAGAAAGGTCATCTATTTTCAACACTTTACGTTCTGTCAATTTAACATGCAGTTAGATGAAAAACCCAAAGACAGAACAGAACTGTTCATATTAACACACATAAAACCAAGACAAAATGTCTTCCATCATTCAGAAGAAAAATTTTATGCTCAAAGAGCTAGAGGTTTTGACAGGAAATCTATCACTTCCACAGGACTAGATACAATTTTGCCCCAGCCATCAAAGGTGAAATTTGATGACATATACTATTTGGCAGCATATGTAAAAGAAGTGTAGAAGAAGTCTACTTTTTGGAATACCTATGCTTTCACCATAAGCTGTAATATTACAGACAGAACAGATCCATATTCATTCTGGGACTCCTAACACAAATGTCAGTGTGGCAATGTGAATGGAGATAAATATCCTGATACACCTAAAGGTATGCCCTTCTATGGGTAAGCATCATTTCTTGTGAAAAAAAACATAAGACTTCATTTTCCAATAAAATTTTTATATATCCCTTGAATATTTAATTCACCTTCAAAATCAAAATGATTCTTAAAAGAATTTTCTTAAGGAATGTAATGTGTAATGTGTAGCTGATACAATTGTCTTTGAAACAACCTTAACTTTGCATACATTAATTATATCAGTTTGCACATTGCAATGCAATTATAAAATAAATATGCACCTTGGTCAGAACTCACTTCTACTGATCTTAACTATAAATGCATCTATCTGTGAAACTCTGCAAAAGTTAGTACTTCAGCTTTTTAATAACCGCAGGCAAAATCTGCATGGACCGGGCTTCTCCACGAAAAGCTTCACAGAAGGTTTCTAATGCCCACTAGGCCAAAAACATAGCCAAAAAGAGGCTTCGAGAGCCAAGAAGAAAAAGACTCATCTAATGTCTCACATTTCTTTTAGAATTTAATGATGTTTCTAGACAAAGACAGCAATCTGCTCAGCAGCTACATGAAAAGTAGCTCAGAAAACCTTCATAAAAATGCTGTGGTTCTTGCCCATAAAGTCCTAATGAAGACTTCAGTCACCACTTAAAATTAGTCATAGTGCAGTATTAAATGAGTTCACAGTTGGCCAGAAGAACTTACACTGAATTATATATGCTCCCAGCTGTGCTGCAGTGTTCATTGGACAAGGCAAACGGCCCTGTAAAACATCTTGCTTGACCTGCAGGAAAAACTGATACCTAAAACACAGGACAAAACACAAAGTTATTATTTCAGTATTGAGTCTGATGCCCCAAGTAATGTTTCATCAAATTCCAGCTTACTGAAGACATACCACAAATCATAGGTACATGATAGTCAAAAACTGTATTCCTCTCTTGATCCTGAAGTAACAACCAAGACTGATCTACTGAAAGAATCTAGGTTGGGCACCACTCTGTAGTTTTCCCATCTGCTTACATTGTACAGATACAATTAATTTTCCTCATAAAAAAGTAACTTCTCTCTTTTGACTTTCACAGGGAAGTCAGGAAGTTGGATAGGAATCAGAAAAATTGAACAAGAAACCTCTCAAAGGGCCAAGGTTAACCCTGATCAGTGGATCAGTGTAAGGGAGAATGGAGTATTGGATAACTCTTTACTCAACAGTTACCTCTCCACGCACCAGAGTATCAACTCCAGAGCAGCAAGCAGATTTTATGGAGTCCACACTCCCATGAAAAGATGGATGGGCATATCAGCAGCAGCTAACTGCACCTCTCAGAGCACAGAGTACTCTCCTTGGAACAGAGATAGCAGGGGTAAAAATGTAATTTCCAAAGTCACAACCTGCTTCTACACTTGATGAAGCACGTACTGAGATCACTTACAGTCAACAAATATGCACAAAATAGATGGAAAAGTAAACACATCATAGAAAGGACCTGTGTGTTTTGCAATTCCCCATATTCATTTATAGGAAACCTTTTAAATGCAGTTTGGATTTCATCTGGTTTTATTACAACATATTTACACAGTATTTCACATCATCCTAAGTGAATTTGTTGCACCAAGTTCCCACAAAAGCCGATACTGAGAAAGAAACTTTTTCAGGAAAAAAATGGTCATCCACACAAGCATAAAGCTTTTTCTTTATTCAGTAATTCAACTTTATCTATGTAGAGCCATTCACCTACACTGCAAATAATTTATTGTGTTAGTGCAAGTTACTTAGGAAAACACCTTGGAATGATCTCTATGTTCAAAGTGCATCTATGCCGATTGCAGGAAAGTTTAAAACTACAGTTTGCATGGTAGCTAACCCACAAATCATTTAGGACCCAATCAAATTTATTAGACTTTATCATCCCAGATGAGCCTCGAATAAGGATACCAGTGTCTTTCTGGCTAGTGATCCCCCAGAATTTGTGTTGTGACAGATATTATACTAGAAGTGGCTGTCCTTTAAAAAAAGGGACGTCTAATATCCTCCACCTTAAAGGACTAGGGCACTGCATAAGAATTTTCTGAGAATGTCATTAGGCCAACACAAACCACATACACTTAGTGTTTCTCCACTCAAGCAATAACTCAGTAGTACTTCTTCCAGCTTATGTTTGCCAGTCCTACTTAGAGAAATCTTCACTGTATGAACAATGATAAAGACAAAGATTATTTTACATCTACTGTGGAGTACACAGCATCTTCTTTTTAACATGAAATGTATTTCAGATATTAATTTGTCTTTCTGTTAGCTTCTTCACCTCTACAGTGCAGAACTTCATATGAAATGATGCTACAAATGTCTTTTCCACGTAGCAGGTATCTGCGTTCTCATAGTGTAGTCTCAAAATAAAGTAGGAAAGGAAACTGCAAAGAACACCAACTCCCCACTAAACACAGACCCAACTGTTAAATACCTAAGTGACTCCTGTAAGATGAACAATCTCAGTTCCCACTGAAGCCGCTAAGCTCCTCACAAAACCAGGTCTTCTGTCCAAACTTGTCACTGAAGCACTTTCATCTTGTGTGCTGTCAAGTTTGTCATGCATATTTAATAGTGCCTAAGCACTAGTTTGCTCTTGCAAACATATCCAGCAAACATTACTATGAATTACCACAGTGTTAGCTTTTGCCTACAAACCAGTTAGATTTTTCTGTGAAGCAATTACAAATTTGACAGGTTTTCATTATTTCCAAACAGTAACCATGTAATGCCACAGATCATCAACATCTAGTAACAATAGACTCCACTCTCATATCCATTAAAATAACAAACATATGCTCCAAAGAAACATATCAGTTAGCACAAAATGGTTAACACATCACTGGAACTACACACTTAAGCAGAGAATTATTTTTATAAATAAAAATGAGGCCTTTTATCCCTCCTAAGCAGAAGGAGGTTTTATTAGTACTTTTTGGTTTGTTTGTTTGTTTTTTTTCTGAAAAGGTGTATCTTCCTTCCAAGGTCTAAGAGCCTACAGGAAAGAATGCTTAGAAATGTTGAGGTCATTTGAGTACTCAACATGTTTGTTGAAGACTGTTGATACAAGCCTATCATTTTCTTATGCCTTCCCTCTCTACCTTCTGAGGTGCAATTCCTGCATGACCAAACACTGTACAGACTTGAACAGAGAGACTTACTAATTATACTAAAATGCTTCTCAACGAGATTCACACACCAAACCAGCAGTGCAAATCACTGACTGGTCTTACCACAAGGCAAAGAAAAACAGTTTTTGAAATGTAGCCCCTGACATTTCCCAAAGAGAATTCCACCCTGCCTCCCAGGTAGCAACCACAAGAGTCACAACAGGTTTGGTGGCTGAAGGTCCCTTCCTAGGGGCATCTGTCTTCCCTGGTGAGCAGGGTTGAAAGTGCTTCCAGAAAAACACAGGAAAACTGCATCAATCTTGCATGGTACAGGGGCATCATGTTGCAGCCAACTTATGCTCTTTTACCTGCAAAGCCACAGTGTTTATTATTTTTACCAGACTAGCCTCAATCTTTTTATATTAGAGACTTCCTTTCCTGCTGTGACAGTATGGAAACAAAAAGAATTTTCTCACTCTGTTACAAGAAAAATATTCTGCCTATGCTGCAACAACTGCCACCTTTGATTAAGGAAAATTAAAAACCTGCATGCATTTTAATGAATTCTCATGTGTCATATTCCTGTGACATGAAAAGAAATATTTTGGCATTTATTACCGCAAGTCAACACAATAATTTTTCCTGCCTCCCTGTCCAAATTCTTGAATTTCCTTTTGAACCTAAAACTAATTGTCTGAGACCTTTCATAAATAAAGCATAAAGAAAACCCTGTGCATAAGAATTCAGGCAAACATGTGTTTATGTGTCTGTGTGCATGTATGTGCATGTGTTGGTGTGTGCACCCTCCTATTTTGCAGAGGCCAATCTGAGGTTAAAGAATCAAAAGCATGCAACTTTTCAATTTCCTCTGCATATTTTTAGAAAGACAGAAAGAAATCCTCTTGAAAAACTGGTCTGGAATTTAAGCTATGGCCAATAAAGAAAAAAATTCCCTGTATTTATATGAGATATCCAAGCAAACTCTAAACTTGATTATAGCACAATATAAATGCAGATGGGATAGTGCATTCCTTAAAAAAAAAAAAAAAACACACACACAGAAATGCACATCAAGTCCCTCTGGTTTGTGATTCACCAGAGAACATCTTTTCTTCTTGGGCTTCCAAACACTTGCTCGTACTGACCACAGTGCTGCTTGTCACATTTCTGTCACATACATACATCTCCAGCAAAAATGTTGAGAAGTTCAAACAAACAAACAAACAAAACCACCCAGGCACACCAAAACAATATACACCTCTCTGGAACAGATTACTACCCTGAAATCAATAAACTGCACTCTTATTGAATACTGTACCTTGTTATTTCTTCTTTAAGTTTACATGGATCCTCTGCATAGAATTTAATGCCAAAATACAGAGTGTATGGTGGTCCAGCTACGGGGAAAAAAATATTTGGTGCAAAAGTTAGTCCGTATGAAATGTTAATTGTAGTGAATTGTTATGAGTTGACTACAAGATAGCTACTAAGAAACCTATCTCAATATTTATGAAATTTGAGAGTTTCAGAAAAAATCCTACATCCACATAGCAAATCCATACACTTACACTCACTAGAGGTGAGGAAAAGGAAAAAAAGAAGTATTATTATGTCTCTAGTCTGGTGTTTATTTATTCACAACCTGTCTGTCTTCTTGGAGTTTTTGCTTATTATGAAGATTTAACTTTAGATTTCATTGCTAACTTACCATTTCTCCAAGTTACTTTTTTTAAACTACTTGATTTTGACCTTTAGATAGTTTTTGCACCAAAACATTTTGAAAAATGTAATTGTGCATGAAATGTGATTCCCTGTCATAACTACTAATACTGAACACTGATCCCTTCCACACTTTCGAATATTTTATGGAACAACTTTAGTTAAGTGCCACTTCAATTAAGAAATATTTGGAAAAGCTTTTCCAATTCACCTTTTAAAAATGTTATTCTTCCAAAAGATTCAGTTAAGTCAGTACTGAAATTCTTACACCTACATTTATTCCGTGCACGCTCCACTTCTATATCTCTTTATAGGTCTCCAAATTCTTAAGTAAAATAATCTTATCATGTTCTTTAATTATAGTAAAAATAACAGATCTTGCATCTGTTATATCTGAAGAGTGGCAGTAACAGCAGACCCTCCATTATCAGTAAGAGGCACTAATTTTACTTTCAGAAGTAAAAAGAAATCCAAGTTGATTATGGTATGATACAGTACAATAGAGGTATCACACCTACAATAAAACTAATTATACAAGTTAAGCATAGCACTGTTTATTATTCTGAAATAAAATTTAAACACAGATAAATCTTTGAACAATAATCACGGAAATTATTGGAAAACTATGATATGTTCAATCTATGTGTGAAATTTTGAAACAGCTATGATCTGCAGTAATAAACTTGTCCAAGAACTATCAGTCTGTTGTGATTAGAATGCCTGTGCTGTACAGGCTGTAGAAATTGAACATTGCCTCTGTTACTTCACCTTCAGATACATTCCTAAAGTTCAAATTAAATACATACTGTTAATCAACTCTTTATGTTCAGCAAGCGTCTTTGCAGGATCCAGCCAGTACTGTGAGACAGATAATTATAGAAATTAGTCACATAACACAGAAAAATAATACAGAACTATTACAATTTTATAATTATTCATATATTGATACTTATCAGCAGACTGAGACACTTTAGTCTGCTAATGACACACTTGTGCCAGCTTCTGATAAGAGGAACGCTGCCTGTGTGAGCCTAGTGTTGCCTATCTTCCCTGGGGCTAGGGATCTGCCTAAAAGGAAGTCTGTTTGGTAAGAGCCACTGCATCTCGGGCTCCTGACAACCTGGCTGTACAGAAGTATGATACCAGTATCCATTCGTGTCCATTCTGAACTGCTACAGCTAGTGCACCCTTACTATTTTCTTCCTGAGAGATTAACCCAAGTAGGATAATTCTAAATAACAGCAACTATAAAGCATAGGACCTACGAGGAAAGAACGATTTGGCTTCACTTGTTTTCTGTAAAAAAGGAGACTGTAGGGGGGAATAGTTATAACAGCACTCTTCCAACACCTGAGAAACTGCTGTAAGAACATAGTGATAGATTTTTCTTCATGTCCACCAAGTATGAAGAAATTGGTTTACCTAGTGCAAAGATAAATTAATTTTGATTTTAAGAAATTATTTCTAGTAATAGGAGAAGGACACTGGAAATTTGAACTAAGGAGGGCACAGACTCTTCCACGGGATGGTTTACAGGACTAGTTGGAGAACTGTATCAGAGATGATCAAGGTATGCTGCAGAGGAACAAACTGCTATTACAAGGGTTCTCACACCACCTGATCAACAGACAATCTGCACTGTAATTTCTCATGGATTACTCTGCTCCACCTTTATCAAACTTATAATAAAATTTAGCCTGGTGTTACTGCTGACCACAGATCAGCTTTGTACTTTGTGTTACGATTACACAGATCACCAGCATCCTGCTTTTGTAATCCCTCCAGCTACTTATTTCTTCCTTAGCTTGACATTTCTGTGATTCACCTTTGGAATAAAGTGCAGAGGCAGCTGCCAAAACAATTCTTGTCTGTCTTTTCTTCAGTCCTCTTCACTCATACAAAAACTTCTCAGACTAGCTGAGATTGGCACCCCTTCTTAAAACACTGGAAACAAAAAGGTTGCAGAACGCAGCTGCCAGAGAGAGCAGATTAAGTCAGATTAAATCTACGCCCTTAGTAGCCACACCTTTTTTTTTTCTGAGGAACTACATAGACCAATGCACAAGAAACTCCACACCTTCACCCCTGAACTAGCACTATAAAGAATGAGAAAAAAGTTATTAATAAAATAATATCCCACTTCTATCCAGAAAACTTCTCTGGAGTAAAAAATCTCACTGTTACAAGGAGTAGCATAAAGACGGGAGAAAAAAATCAAAACAAACCATTTGAGAGGAAAATCTCAAGCAAATAATTTCATAACTGTTTGTAAACAAATACCACTACTTTGACAAAACATGAACACAAACCACTCCCTTTAGCTGCTGATCCACAGGAACAGCTGTGTGCCCTGTTCTCGGTCTTTGTTATTTCAAAGCCTAGAATATTTGTTAAGAAAATTTCATGTATTTTGAAGGAAAAAGAAAATTAGCACATGCTAATTATTTAGTACATTAGTACCTCAACTACCTACAATAGATAGTCAAATAAAAACAAAAGCCCTCTTAACCACAACAGAATATAGGAAAGAAAAAGAAACCTGTCACACTTGGTCAAACATCCTATTAGAATTCCAAATCAGCAATAATCTGAGCTAGCACAATAGGCTGATAAAGAGATTTTACAGTCAACAGGCAGAAAAAAAGGCAAAATGACTCTGCAGTGCACATTCTGGCGATGCTATGTGGTCAGAATGTGGTCTAACCTTTTCTCAAAACTGGCATCGCAGAATGAAAAACACACTGTCAAGCTAACATTGACAGCATTGTGTTACACTGCAAGAGATCAAAACTATACCATTTCAAAATGAAATTAAAATCTATATACGGAATAACTCCTTCATTAAATTCTCCTGAAGTGAACTGAAATCAGCTTCAGGATACATTGTCTTATAGTCTTCTCTGCAGTTTAGCTTTACATGCATAGGTAGACTGATTATTTGTAAAAAAGATAATAGATATTGATGAGCTACCATTCAAGCACAGGTGAGATCTGTCTCTGCAACCTGAACTCTACTGGCTCTTGTATCCATGTGATTCACTGCCTACCATGAGACAAAACAAGATTTGGCCAAGTTTAAAGACCATATGGACACATAGACAGTAAAATCAAAACAAGAGTTGCATTGTAACTCTTAACTCTCACTAGGCTGTACTTGACTGCCTAGTCAAATGAAGGCCAGATTTGAAAGCAATTTCAAAGCTTGAGGGAGAGGACCGAAATTCAGACTGAAAACTGCAAGTTCAGATTCAGAGGAAATCTGAAGAGAGGAGAGCGAAAAAATCTGGTTATTCATAGCACTAAGTACTTCCATTCTTCCCCCAAAACTGTGCGGGCAGGAGGAACTGAACTCTCCTCCCTCATCCCTGTAGAGGATACTGACACTACTTGTACAATGAATGAAAATTAGCATCATCTGGCACAACGAAATACACTCTTCTGAGGATAGCACAGGCCTGGAGATCTGTGTGCTGCTGCACAGGTGAAGTTAAAACACCTCAACTCAGACGGGTTTACTGCTGGGTCAGAGAGTGGTGTGGAAGAGGCAAGAATCTCGTCTGCCTTCTCATTTCTCCAGTGTTTAGCATTGTGACAACGCCACAGACCCATGCTGAAAATCACTCAGGAGCTATGTAGTATCATTTCAAAGGCTGCCAAAATTTTCCTGAAGAATGCAAGGGGTGCAGGGAGGAGAGCGAGATTTCTAACATTTTCTTTGTGAGCCAAAGGTGAATAGTATTTCATGGATAACAAAAAGGCATTTTTGAGCCAACACTAAACAATAAAGATGAGAACATTTACAAAAACAAGAACCCCGACAGCTAAGCCCTCCAAGCATACGTGCACATGCACACAAAATAATCCGTATTAGATACCTGCAAAATGTTTGCATATACACAGAAGTAGTGTTGGGTATGGCTACAGTTCTGACTCACATGTTAAAGTGCTAAGAGGAATGGAACAAAAAAGCAGAATGTCATGAATTCAATGCACTTGCACAGCAGGTGCTAACAACAAATGCTGCATTCATGACTGCCAAAGGAGCTCCAACATGCAGCCTCACTCTTTTTATCTGTTTGGCAGCCAAGTGTGCCACTTAGAGATTTCCCACCTGTACCTCTCCTGCACAGACAGCAAGGGTTATCCAACTTACTAACAGCTCACCACTACTGCAAAGAGGTGCAGGGCCTAGCACATATCCATCCAACTAAAGGGGATAAATTCTGTGTATTTGACAGTGGAATTAACATTCATAGAAGAGATGTGCGTGTGTGTGATTTCTAAATAGTCATAACCGATGTAACTATCCAACTACTAAAGTGATGGCTACTAGTTTACTAATTGTTATTTACAAAGACCATAGAGAATTAGGTTAATAATCTGTTATTTACTGATTATAAATGTACAATATTTTTAAATAAAGTAATTCCCTTTTAAGGTAGAAACTATAAAAAAAATAGGTTTTAAAGTACAGCATATCTAAGAATAGACAGGCTCTACTGACTTTTCTGTTTTCACAAATCTGGTTCCCATACAAGCCAGATGTGTAAGCAGTATGCACCCAAGTGCCATGCATTCATATCTAGCATTTTAAACAACTGCAAACATTTTTCCACAAATCTGGAATCTTCACTCCTTGTATCTGTGCAAGGTCAAACCTGGGTCAAATTCCATTAACTTGTTTGAAACAAAGTATTAACTAGGTTGAAATGTTTGCTGTGGTATGAATCAATGAAGTGTCTGGTGGAGAAAAATCTATCCACTTCAAACTAAATCCTGGGCTGTCTTAATTAGAATCTTACAAAGCTGCATCCATCATGCCACGCATGTCAGTTTTGTTCACATTTACAAAATGAAAAACCATACCTTTCAAGAGAAAACCCAGTATTTTTCAATTATAATCTGAAATTATGAAGATTTTTTTTCCACAATCTAAAACAACAGTAAGATTACCACTGTGAAGATCCTGTTGATCCTGCTACACTCTTAAGAGCTTACTCTTACTGCCTTTAACTCACCTCACCATCAGCTTTGTCTGCATTGTTTTAATCAATGAATAATTTTCTAAAACTTATAGCTTCTAATCAATATTATCTGTCTCTGTTTAATTTCTACTGGCTATGCCACCAGCTTTCACAAGCACAATAAGTGCTATTTTCTTTCTAGGTAATTTAGTATATCATGCCTGTGGACAAATGTCAGATCCATACAAACCCAAAAATCCATACACAACCAAAGCTGTTAGTGTGAAAGTATAGTTCATCTGCTCTTCTAAGATCTTGAGACCAAAATACACACTATATGATAGTTAATTCCCTACAGAAGAGATACTTTTGATTGTAAGCAAGCCTGTTGTTAAAATCACGTCCCCCCTTCTATAGTTGCTACATACAGCCTGTTCAATCCGTTTACCTTATCCAATTTGGTATAGTGATACCATCCAATATGGCAAGCTGAGCATGCTGCTGTTACTTTATTAATCACCTTAGATGCATCAAGAAACAACTTTCCAATATCTAAGTTTGCACAGCAGGGACACGCAACTCATGGCACAGGCCCCTGTGCTCAGCTTCGCCACGGCTGACCTGACCTGCCACTGCAGCAGAAAGCTGAGCTTCACAAGAAACTGAGACCTGCATCTCCCCTCTGGGCTGTGCAGCTGCAAAATACATGACTGTGGGCTCCCCCCTACCTCCTGCGCTCTCAGGTTTGCATGCTCAAAACAAAGCTTCCTCATACAAGGGGAGAAAATACACATCTAAGGTACAGAATGGATATACTGTACAGGGACAGAGCACTGCCCATCTCTTTTTAGCTCCAGATCTTGAAGCAGTACACACACGTTTGTGTAACCCTGCACCTGAACTAACTGGGGCTGGGGAAATAAGCCTGGCTGGAATACTGAATTAACATGATGATACAGCTTTCTCTATTTGTATTTCTCCCCTTAGAATCCTAATAGTGTATCAGTATGCTGTACGTTTTGAATATAATAGCTCAGGTTAGCATTATATCAGATAAGAAAAGAAGGACATTTGCATCATAGCCTGCTGTACAATGCAGACATGCCTCCTGCAGGTTTAGGTTAAGCAGGTTTAGCATCAGAGTTCAGTTATGCATGGTGATGGGTCTCACCAATGTGAGACTATAAGTGCGGCCAGGTTTCTGGAAGTAAAAAAAAAAAAAAAAAAAAAAAGCTTTGTTATCAACTGATCCTTTAAAATGCTTTTGGCTGTCTAGTTTCCTGCAATAAGGGAGTTTCAAAATCTTTTTTGTAAAAGAAGCTCTGATAGCTTGACTCCTCTCAGCACGCTTTTGTGATTTGACAAAGGAATGCCTTTGGGCTTCAAAAGTACCCTTTCCCTCATCAAATTCTGCTCAGCTTTTCCTGCAATATTATGCATTAAAATTGTCATTTCTATTCTTCTCTTTTGTGTGTCTCAAGAAAATACTGGCCTCCTGCCAGAACAGTAATTAGCACAACTATCCAAAGGCGCACTAGAGATGCCACAAAGGCAGCAGCAAAGGGACTAGTGAGGGACTGGGAGCCACAGCACAATGGGAATTAGAAGCAAGAGGGGCAGGGAACCTGCATGGCCCTCCCAGCACCGGCCTACCCAGCATTTGGCCCCTCCTCCACTAAAGGAAAGGTACATCACTGGGCCACTGTTTTCCCCAAATACTATAGCAATGAGAGACCAAAAGGCTAGACAGTTTCCTAAATCGGCTTCAGCTTTCTGAACACGGATTCTGGCCATCAAGTCTTGCCTGAAAATGGTAGATGGTGCACAGTCTTGAATTTCTAGGAGATGAGGCAGAAGAGAAAAATGTCCCATCAGTCAGGACCTAGCTGACCATTCACAGTAAGAAGCATAAACACTGCACCTGGTTTCAGCTTAGCTAACTTGAGTGTCTCTGCAGCAATGAAAAAGGCTTCACTGAAGGGTTCATTATGAAACACACCAAGACACTCAGTGGCACCCAAAGAAAACTGATCTTTCTTTCAAAGTATTTGCACCAAAAAGCGTACTTAAGTACTACATCAAAAAGCACCATATGGTTTTTCAACCAAAGCACTCGTAGGTTAGGAAACACTACAGACAACCTACAGCGTTAGTTCAACCCATGTGTTTTTTTTGGGTGTAGTTTTAGATGGCAAGATATTTAATTCATTATTAAATTTTCTATTTTATTTCATTATTACAAGATATCTCTTGTTTTTCCTTAAGAGTCCTGTCTTGTTCAGAACACAAGACAGATAGGGCTTACACTGTTCACACAACTCATAATCTTCCAGAGCCTGACTTTGCAAATTAAACACTGTTGTTTTACCATGGAGAGTATGGGGGAACATGGAAAGTCAGTAAAGTGAAATTTGTGTAATATTTCCAAATACTACCAAAAATCCAAAATCCAAATTACTACCCTAGAGACACTGTCATCCAATTTATGCTTTATCCTACTTTTCATAGTCTTGCCAGTGCCATCCACTTCTGTCAATCTGTTTGCTTCATCCAGCTATTCTCTCTCACACGCTAATTAGTTTGCTAGCTGTTCAGGAAGAGACCATTTTAATATCATGCATTCCTGTACTTCACACCACAGTGAAACCCTGTTCACTGATTAGAGCCCTACTGGTACTACTAAAATAATTATGATACCACCCACATATGAGGTAGCACAACAACCAACACAGCACTTTAAAGACCACCTGGAAGTGCTGAAGCGTGCAAAAGTAATGGGAAAAATAACTAAACAAGTTCTTTGAAACCCTTAAAACATGTTTATTTTGTGACTAGGTTGCATTCTTTAAAATACATAGTTTTACCTGCTTTACTCATAATTACCACCCTGCTCTACTCATAACTCAGTTAAACATATTGTGCGATGAAAAAAATGACAGGGCAAATAATAAAATATTCCCCACCACAAGCAATGTATTAATACATAGCCAAACCTCCAAGCACATTTCTCTGTCTGAGACTAACTCAGGAGCATGTTTTTAAAACTAATTAGCAAGGTAACCTTTTTCCCTCTCTCTAAGGAAATCTAATGTGGCCAATCCAAAACCTAACTAATCCAAAATTCAAACCCAGGCTTCTTGCCAGTCATCACAGGATGAATTCCCACAACAGCTCAGATTTTTGTGCACAACTGAATATATATTTACAGCTAAACCACAGGGTGTTGTTTGTT
>NW_008608737.1:0-3066 GCF_000691845.1 Merops nubicus | reverse complement strand
ACTCTTGCCCTTCATACTGCGCATTGTTAAGAGCTTACAAGATTTAACTAAAAATAGCAAGCTAGCAACGATTGTCACAAAAAATGTAAAACTCAACACAGTAGCACAAGTTTACTCATTTATGAACTTTCTAATTAACACAACATCAAGTTTCATTACCCATACACACACAGCCAACAAGAACAGGCATCTCCACAATATTTTGCCACAACACAGCCCAGGTGCAAAGCCTGCAGCACAAACTGGGTAGGTCACCGTGGCAGCATCTACGTGGCAGGGCAGGTGCACACCGTAATGGATCCCACCGTTGTGGTCTCTGGTTGTAGCTCCTGGCTGCTTCCCAGCTGCATGTCAGGACAGAGCTGATGGGTGCACTGCTCTCCCACACACCTGGGATTTCCCTGCAAAGAAAACCTGCAGGTGGGGAGTCACACAGCACTTGTGCCCGGGGACCAGAACACGAGCAGGCGGCAGAGATGCCTGTCCACCAGTGCAGAAGCCAGGCAGAACACCAGCCATCAGACCTCCATGCAGAGTGAGGCTGGAGTTCCATGTCCATGCTAGCGTAAACTTTACCTCCCCATGAGTAATGCTGGTACAAGAGCACACACATGAGGAAAGTGGGATGAACACCTTGCTAATATGTAGAAAAAAAAAAAAAAGAAGCATGGTGGCCATGACCCCATGACAGTGGGCTGGACAGAGAATAAAGACAGAGGCAAAGAGTTTCTTAGTGTGAGAGGAAAAGGCAGTATTTCTATCTGGAGACACTAAATTAATGGCATTACAGCCTACAGCTCATGCACACTACCACAATACAAAATAACACTAGTATCATACAATCAAATCGTCTAATCTGTTGACAGAATCTGTCCTAAAATTTGCCTTTATGTTTTAAGCCTTTCACAGAAGAGATGTAATCTGCTTTGATTTTCATAACGCCCTATACACCATTAAATACAGAGCCTGTATGCCTCTGGAAACACTCCCAGTAATAGCCATTTCTAACTTACTTGCCTCTACAGGAAAAAGGGAATCACTTTTCAGAGCAAAAAATACCTACCTGCTCTTCATTTACACCTCAGTCTCCTTAAGAAATCAAAAATACTGTTTTTAAGAATCCACCTTTAGTTCACAGCTGAATCTCACTTCTGTCTCCATGCAATGAAACATGGTTAGAATCTTATCAAAGCACTGAATTCATAGATGTCTAGACTACAGCCCAGAAATATAGATACACTGAGTTAGGGCAGTCTGTAGCTCTCAGCAGCAATCAATAATCTTCTGCTAATACTGTTCTGATTTCAGTCACTACACAGTCAACTTCTGCTAAATAGAAGAAACTGGTGATTATTGAACCAATTAAATAATTATTTTAATTACTTTTAGATGAAACATGAAATCTCTTGAGGTCAGGGTCTTGTGCAGCACTCTCAGCACAGAACAGTGACTTTAAAAGCATAACTGCTTGACTCAATTTAGCCACAAGCCAGGCTTAAAGGCAACATGAATACCACCCTATGAATACAGCACTGGTCCCAGCTGCAGAGGACCCTCTGCTCCTCATCTCCAGTGGCAGTAACCCTACACAGGCCACTCCAGATAGCACTGCCCCAAGCTACTGCCTGCTTTGGCTGAAACATCCCAACCTGGTATTGATTCTCTTGCCTATTCAGTATTGCGACCTCCTGGTGGAAGAAGCTCTCAAACATCTGGTGAGTTCCTATCGAGAAGGCTCAAGAAAGCACAGGCTCAAAGACACAGAGATGGTTCGGGTAAAGTGCAAATGTCATTGCCAGCACCCTGAATCCTGGGGCTTTACCGGTGAACAGGCAGTCATCACACCAATCATAGGGTGCTCCATGAAACAAGCTCTCAGTAAGTGGTCCAAGTGAAGCAGCCTGTGACACGCTCAGAGACATTGCTTCCCAGACACCAAAGGGCCAGGCGAGCCCAGACAGCATAGTGCACCAAGTACTGGCATGAGGGCACAGTATTAAAAGGGAAAAAATATTAATCCTACTTCCTTATCATAATTTTGTACTATTTATGCTTTCTTCATTTAGTTTTCAACAACATTTAGCATTTGATTCTGTTCCCATCTAATATATTAATGGCTATTCCAAGACTTTGATGAAAACACAAAGAAATTATTACTGGAAAACTGACCCAGTAAATAGTGAAAGTTAGTGAAACTATGACAATTTAATGCTCTACAGGTAAATGGCACAAAGAGGGTAAATTTTACATATGCCAAATCCAATCTGCTGCTGCGTCTTTTACTCACCGTTTGATGACTTCGGTCACAGTAGCGCAGTCCAAAGTAATCTATCTCCACTAGGTTTAAGTGACGAAATACGTAGCCCAGGACAACCGACCCTTTCGTTGACTTCTGTGGGAAAGAATTTACAGAGCCTTTTCACAAAAGATGCTCTGCCTTTGTCAGCTATGTGCAGTGGCATTCATGCATTCAGTTAGCTTTGTCTAAAAAAAAAAAAAAAAAGGAGGCAGTTCCCAGTGCCTTTAAGAAATATTTCAGCTGTATAGAAGAAAATATTTTTTCCTCATACATTTTTAATCAATCATTCGTCACATACTATTAGGTAGCTAGCAGGTCAATAGCTACAAAATACAAAACACAACAAAAAACCCCACACAAAAGTACTAGCATAAGCACCAATGATGGTGAACCCAGCAGTTTTCTAGAATATTTCTGTTTTCGAGTCAAAATTCTAATCCCCAGGACATATTTTAATTCTAAAATCATACTCTTCCTTCCAGCACGGGCCTATCACTCAAGCTCTGACAATGAAGATCAGGAGGGAAAACTTTGCCTTTACGATCTAAATTATACATGATTAGCTGCTCTCTTATTACTTTTTGTTTTCTTTTAAAATATTTTTTAATAGTAACAGCGGCAGCAATCCAACACCCTGAATTGAAATAATCCCATTGTTTTCTTAAACAGCACTTCACTAAAGGTCTACCCCACTACTTGCAAGCAATGCTGGGGACAATACTGCAATCAACGTTGTAATGTTACATTTTATACATACATATGTTTTA
>NW_008608736.1:16062-18131 GCF_000691845.1 Merops nubicus | reverse complement strand
CGGACTGACGTGCGCCCACCGCAGGCCCGAGGCGCAGCCTCCCCCCACGGGCCTCCGCAGGGTTGTCTTTATTTTCTAGTGGGGGCGGCGCGGGGTTTTTGCTGTTATTATTGTTGTTTCTTTCCCCCTTTCTCTTGCTTTTCAAACGGGGACAAGACAAGCATCTCCGCGCTGGGGCCCTAGCCCTTGCCCTTCTCCCACCTCACCTACCCCATCATCTCTGGGACTGCCAAAATCTGCCTTCCGTGTCAGGGGAGAGCTGGGCGGGATCGCCGAGTTCGGGAGGTCTTGTGGCCTCGAAGAACTTTCTCGTTTGCCTTGCCCAGGCATATGGGGGAATTCTAACTGTTCTATAGCTTGAAGTGGGGCGGGAACATTGTGGGGCATGATGCCTAAGGAGGCGGCCAGTGACCTGGAAAAGGGGATGGATTGTGTTCTGCATCATTTGCATAGGTTAAATACGTGGTATGTACAGTTTAGCTGAGTTAATATTGCTCCAGGACCTTAACCCTTGAAAAGTTGAGAATTGTAAGGCAACGTTATAGTTGCACTAAGATAAATATTTGCTGTTTATAAGCATTTCCTACTATGTATAAGTATGGGTGACTCATTATTACACCACAGATCTGTAGCTGCTTCCCACCAGATTCACAGTTAATATACCTAGGTGTATCTCAGTTAACTGCTGGAATCTGAACCCCTGTTGTATTGGGTTTAAGGAAATAAGCATCCCTGATGGTCCTCCCCCTTTTCCCTAGAAACATCTCTGCCTTAGCAGGCCTTGGGAAAAACCTTTTTTCAACCCTATATACTGCTTTGTCACTATAGTTTTTCCTGGCTAGCATAATGGCGTGTTACTGGGTTATGCCAGACAAAGTAGTAACCTACTTTTTGTTCTGGATTTAATCCTTATTAGAAATGTTACATGCAGTGAATACATGGGGGTTGGAACAAGGACCATGATTGTATTGGGATGCCTTTCTTTGAGTAATGTAAACTTCCTTTTAATTGTCATGCATTTTTCTAGTAAAAGCTCTGCAAGTCTGCAATAAAAATGGCCTCCAATAAAACTACATTGGTAAGTTCATGCACACCTAAAGTATATAAGGATATAATCAACATATTTTTCTTCAAACTTATAACTTGGCATCTTCATTTAAAAGATACATCCACATCTCCCCTCCCCAGCATTATTCTGACCAAAATTTCAGATCCAGAAAGTAAGGCTACTAGAAAGGACATTGTCTTTGGCTTTAATGAATTTGCCATTTCTAAAGAGACTTGTTGGGAAAAAAAATTACTAAAGGACTCTTCAATATTTCATCTGTTCTGCAGTAGAAGACACTAAAGATTTTTTTAGCCTGCTTTCAGCATACCATGTGATTCATCATATATGTAAATAAAATCTAAATCATACAATTGTTTAACTTTTCCCAGTGTATTTGGGGAAGACTAATTGTCTGAGAAAAGGCAGTCTTTACAGATTAAAAGTAACAATACTGGGAAGTGATGTGGCGTAGTTAAGATGCCTTTTGAAATTATTTTAAACAAATAACAGTTTTTTTGAATTTCATAGGAGCAGAGATTATCAGAAGTCAACCCCTCCTGGACCGTTTTAATGATGCCTTCATGGATCTCGAGTCCTGTCAAGCCTTGCTTGGCATTAAAATATGGACTTCTAAGAGCAGTTGGTTGCTGGTTACCATTCAACTAATAATAATATATAGTTTTGTCAGAGACAGAACTGAAAAAGTATAGCATGAGATGCACCTGAGGCTGAGGTGGGGAAGTTAGCAGAAATACACGCGTACAATTAAAAATTTGGATGGCAGAACAAGTGATTTATAGTGCACGCAAAAGGCCCGTTCTTAAATTTACTGAAATGATTACTGGTTGACCCAGGTAGAGTTGTATTAAAAACTTGAACTGACTCCTGGCTTAGAAGTGCAACGGAGTGCTTCCTTTATATTGTATGATAACAAACTATCTTAAAAGGTTTCACCAAGGTGAATTTTCTGAACTTTCTGTTAGTAATCAATTGTCCGAGTTTCCCTAATTTGAGGGAAAGA
>NW_008608736.1:0-16029 GCF_000691845.1 Merops nubicus | reverse complement strand
GAAAGAGGCAGTTAGGCAGGCTGGGGAGGGGGTGCCACAGGGCGAGGAAAGAATCTGTGAATGCAGTATTATTAATCTTCTGATGTTGTTTAGAATTTTGCTGCACAGGTCAGGAAAATCAGTTATGGTTCCCATGGGAACCATAACTAATTCTGCTTCATATTATGTATTTGCATGCAAAACCTAAATGTATTAAGGGATAGTGAAGCTTTGGGACTGTAATTCCAATGTTGATACCTTTCGTATGTTAAAACCCTTCACCACAGTGTCCTGTCAGCATTTTAATCTTGCCCCTCAAAGGGTGATATCCCTGGATCTGCATCTGTCATATGTGACTTCTGAATGCAGAAAGGGAAGTGAGCCAGAGATGAGCATTAAGTGATGCCCAAGGTGCAGCTTACAACATGTAACCCTAGTGAAGGCAACTTTATGAGTCTGGTGGATGTTTAGCATCCTGTAATTTCAGCCAGGTACCACATTCACTTGTGGGCCAAGATTTACATTGGCTTGTGTAATCTCAGAATGTACAGGTTTTTAACAAATGTTCAGTATTTCTGCAGGTTCTGCAATCAAGTATTATTTTAATAGGTTGGGAAGGCTCAAGAGTTTGGAAAGCAGTGCTGATGCACACAAGACCTTATCAAATCTCTAATATTAAACCAAAAAGCATCGTACTTTGGATTTTGTTATTTTTTACTGCACTTGAAGAAAAAAAAATACAGAGCCTCATGACATTAATTTTCTTCTGTGGAAGATTATATAGATACTTAAGTCTTAGAAAGTAAAAAAAAAAAAAAAAAGTTGCTTTGATACAGAAATCCGAAATATTTATCTTTAAGTGACAAGAATTAGTGAAGCCGAAAAGAGTACCAGAAAACAATCTTCCATTGAATCAAAGAATTTTAGTCCAACGGAGAACACAGATGGAGATGTTCCCCACTTGTAGCCTGCTTGCCTCATCACCAGTAATTATAATGTTATTACTATGGTATAGTGAGTCTGTGTCTTCCCTGCTCCCCTTCCCCCCCTCTTCTTTTTTTGTTTGTTCCTTTCCCTCATCTCTATTTTTCACACTTGCCATTTCTTGGAAGAAGCTGCCTTCATAGAAGCGTTGGACATCTTCATGGTTTTATTTTCTTTCAATTTCAGTCTTACCTTTTTTTTCCTGTGGAGGCAAGAAAAGCCCATGTGCCTAAGTTGACACTTTTCAGACATGAGTGCTGTGGTCAAAATACACCTGGAATATGCAGGCAGTTAAAACCTAACTGGAAATACATATTCTATTAGATAGTTTCTTTTCTGTGTTTCTAAATCAAACCAAATGTCACATGAGATGTAATCATGTACAGAAACTTGCTGTTTGAAAGAGAAAGTGGAAACTTTTCCTTCTTTTCATTCTTTGCACCTTCAGTTTTTGCGTTACTAACCAGAGTAAAGCTATTTTGATGAGGGAGGGAAAAGATTAATAATTAAAAATAAGGGGCATAAAGACAGGGCTTTGTAAAGAAAGAGTCGGCTTCAAATCTTCAGATCACAAGAATAAGAGTATTTCTTGTGTCTGATACACATTTTGGTTTTTTACCTTTCACATCAAGGCAAAATTCTTCAAAGTCCAGAAATCTAACAATTTCAAAATCGCTTTGCAATATTCTCAGACTAACCCACATTAATTCTAGAGGGAGGACTAGAGAAAGGCCATCAGGCAAATAGAGGTCCTCTGTGATTTTTGTCTGTTTTCTGTTCTGTAGGAAGTGCGTTAGTGAGCGGTTAGTTCTGTCTGCTTTGGCTTAGGGTGCTGCATGACTGTATGTTCTAGGAGATTCATTCTGCTCCTGTTAGTTCATGGCTGCCACTTTAAGTTTCCTTACAAGGTGCAGTCCAAAACTGCAAGCAAACTGCTTTCGTTCTGCTCGTGCTCCAGAAATGCTGTAAAACAACATAACAGGCTCGTTCCAACCTTTTTGAGATTACAGACAAGGAAATCATTAAATGTGTCCTTCTATTACCATTTAATTGTGCCTTATTAAACTGGCAATGCCTTGAGGATGATGTGGATGTAATATTTATTTTAAGAACTTAAAGAATATTTGAAGTTTCAAATGTAAACTTAGAACACTTAAAAAGTTTTTTAAGTTAGCAAAGTTTCATTTACATGTTAAGTGCTGTACTTAAGTGTAGATGTCTTTAATTTTGCACCTTTGTGACGTCTGTTTGAATCTAAGTCACACTGGTGCTGGCTGAGAAAGGGACTGCAGTAGTGGAATGCTCCTAGCATGCATCCTGTTCAGTAGTTACAGGTTATTGTTGAGTATTTTGCTTCTTGCAGCAATACATTGTAAACTTTGTTCCCATCAGCTTTTTTTTTTTTTTTTTTTTAACGGTAGTAACCACCTTTTTTCAGTACCATCCCTTTTCTATTTGCACATTTTCACAGTTCCCTTATATTACTTTACTTCTGCCTTATGCTGTTTCTCGCCCTCTGCCTTTTTACAGGCATAGAGTTAACTTTCAGAAGCTTCATAAATTTTTAAGCATGTAGCACTGAGAAATTTATAAGGAAAGTAGAGACACTTAAGTGTATGGACAAAAAACTTTCACCTTTTTAAAAACTGGTGTTGGGTATGTCATTAAAGAACTGAAAAAAAACCCAAAACATTAACATGTCTTGCTCGGGTTACCTGACCGCATGCCCTAATGTAAAAGGAGTCTGAGCTTCTGGCTTTAGTGTGGATAAGTACATGATTCTTTGCTGTTTACTAAGCAAAGTTGGATTTGGCCAGTGGAGTAACTGTGTAAAACAAAAGAATGAATAATTTCATTCTTAATTTCTTTTGTAGCACAAAATGGGAAAGAAACAGAATGGCAAAGGTAAAAAAGTTGAAGAGGCAGAGCCTGAAGAATTTGTTGTGGAGAAAGTCCTCGACAGACGTGTTGTAAATGGAAAGGTGGAATACTACTTGAAGTGGAAAGGATTTACAGAGTAAGGCATTACCTATTTTTTTTTTTTCCTGACAGAATGCTAAATACTAACCTTTTATTTGAAATGGCTACGTAGAGGGGATTGGGTGATAGAGAGGTGTTTTAAAGAACCTCAAGGGAAGGACCTCCATAAACGCCTATTCAAGTGGGGCAGTCAAGTACGAAAATAAAGTAGAAGATAGGTAGCTTAGTGTTTGTGCCAAGTACTGAACTTTCTACCATGTTCGTGATTTTTCTTTTACCACGATTCTTTGATTTAGCTTGTGCATTATTATCTGTCAAGGTAAGCTAGTCTGACAGTTGTTATATATATGGTGGAAGGAATGTTACTTCTGAGTGAGAAATTTTGCAGGGATTTAAACCGAGGGCAGCTCTGAAGTGATGAATGTGAAGCAGATTGTTTATTATTCATTCTTCTGAACTGCTCTCAAATTAGGTGAATTTGCATAACAGATTCTGTAGCATGGTTGCCTTCACTAGGTATACCCAAAAGGTATCTTTTGAGTTTCTTTTCCAGGACTTAGGGAAGCACAAGAAAACCCTGTAATAGACTTTAAAAGTTGGTTGTTAAAGAAGGCGCATAGTTGTGCCCCCTCCCTCTCTCCCGTGACACATCTAGCAGACTACTAACTGAGAAAAGGTGATGCACCTAGCATTTGAAAATAAGTGGTTACATGTGCAGTCATGTTATCGTTGCATACCTCCCAAAATGATTGCATTGCAACATTCTGCATTCTAACACCTGAAATTTGGGTAATGGTAAGTGCAGCAATGCAAACCACATCGTGCTTAGTATTCAAGGGTCTGATCTGAAGTTACAAAAATATGTTTTAGTAACTGGAAGTAGTTTGGAGGCATCCTGCTTGTGCTGGAGCACTGTGGCAGTATTTGTGCGTGAGGACTTGTGATGAGGTGCTTAGTTGTTGTAGGGAACGTTTATGGACTTTATGGACTTCTTAACATTTTGTTTAACAAAATGCAAGCTCTCTGGAACATTCGCAGCACCCAGCTCTGGACGTGAAACCTTTGACCACATTACCTCCTGTGGTCAGCTGAAGGAGGAAGATAAGTTCTAGGTATAGTTGAGCTCAGTGCTCAACTTTGGAGAGTATTCCTCATGCACGGGAGCTTAGACATATATACGTAACTCTGCTTGCAGTGAGCGTTGTGTGCCTTCTCTTCTCTGTAAGCCTTAGGGGCTTGTATCGTGTAGTTCGTTTGCATGGAAAATCTTGAGAGGAACCAGGGAAGTGAGTCAGTTTAAATGGACATGTAGGTTTTGGTGGAGTGGAAATTGGCTTGTTGTGACTCCTATGAGCCTGCCCAGATATAGGAGTTAATAGAGCTGCTTATTCTGTATCTCCGGCTTAAGAATATTGTTTTTCAACAATAGCAGCGCATATTTCTTTCAATCATCCAATACAGTACATGAAGGTTACTAAAGATGGCAAGGTAAGCATCCTTGGGTTTAAGAAACCTGACTTACATGATGAAAAAAAAAAAAATTGCTAGTTTTAAGTTTTTCTTCTTGTCCTAGTTTTACATAAATGTGTGTATGTTTCAGTGCTGACAACACATGGGAACCTGAAGAAAACTTAGATTGTCCAGAGCTAATTGAAGCTTTTCTGAACTCTCAGAAAGCTGGTAAAGAAAAAACAGATGGTGCCAAAAGAAAATCTTTGTCAGACAGTGAATCTGATGATAGTAAATCGAAGAAAAAACGTGATTCTGTAAGTATGTGTTCATGTGCATTGTTTTTCCCGCATTTCTCCTCCCTGTCCCCCCCAAATCCTTTTGTGACTTTGAGAATAAGACCAAACGTAGGTATAAAACTGTAAGTTTCACACAGCATCTGGAACTGTGGTTGAAAAAGGTAATCCTTCACGGTGGTTAATGAGAATGTTAAAAGTTCTTGCATTGTCCCAAAATGCTTACTGAATAATTGAAAGTAAGACTGGCTAAGTGTTACTTAGGAATGATCTGAAGTGGTCACTTTGTATTAGAGCAAGAGGCTTATGACTGGAACGAAGATGAAGTTCCATTTTGGCTTTCATATTTAGTATATGATTTTAAATAGGTGAATGGCAAGATACCAAAATGTGAATACCAGTCAGTTACTTAGATTAGGACCAGATGTGTTGGTGGAGAGGGATAGAAAGAGTGACTGAAGAAAGCCTACCTTTTCTTAAAGGGCTGGGTTTCTACACTTTAAATGAACAAACAACTTGAAAAATTTAGTGCTGGTAAACACAAAATAATGCCTATATAATGATGTACTCCTCAGTTCCTACTGTGAACCTAGAGGAGCTAATACAGGAAAAAGCCATGATAATCCTTACCACCAGTGCAGTCTCAGTGAGGATGCTGCAGTGGTTGTTCTCAGTAAAGGGTTGAGGTATTCCCCAAGGGTGCAGCTTCATGATTGACTTAAGCCAGTCCAAGCTTGTTGTTTTGCTGAAAAGGATGTGGTTTTCCCACTTACAGGAATGCATTTTTGCTTTGCCTCTTGTTACTTTTACTGGCCACACTTGTTTATCTACTAGAAGGATCTTTAGATTCCTTGTTTCATCTATTGAGTTTGCAGAAATAAATGCTAGAAACATTGATGTAAAAATCCTTCGTTGTTACTTTACATTTAAATGTCTTGACCTGAAGATCGGTCATGATATGGTAAAGCTAACATAATTTTCAAACAGTTATATGTAATTATAGCTTTTATAATTATGTAGGGCTATATTTTTTGTTCTGATACACGCACGTATATACGCACACACAAGAATGTATAGAGGTATCTCTAATGTCAAAACAATTTAATCTTAAACTAGATAACAATCTTCTAACTTACTCAATAGGTTGATAAACCAAGAGGGTTTGCAAGGGGTCTTGATCCTGAGCGGATAATCGGGGCTACAGATAGCAGCGGAGAGCTTATGTTCCTCATGAAATGGTAAGTCTTACATCCACAGTTCTTGTCCATATTAAGGAATGGCAAACATCTACATTTAGGCTAATGAGACAGCTTCATTTCAAGAGTAAGACAGAGAAGCTGGTAATCTACTTATTAACCTCATATTCTTAGAAAAAATGAGGCTTTTGTAATCAGTTAGTACTTAATCCCTCTTCCTTCAAAAACCCCAAATAACTTTACTTTCTGTTGGTTCAGTTCTACAGCAGAAATTTGAAAGGTAGATTTTGATAAAATATGGAAAAATGGGCATTTGTGTGGAAAAAGCTGGATCTTGGTCACGTTCTTGCTGAGGAAATGGCTGTCAGAGATCCAGCTTTACATTCAGTAAGCAGAAGCCAGCTGCTGGATAGCCAACCATTTAACCATCCATAGTGCCAGCTGCTCTGCCTGCAACCAAGTGGAAGCAAGTAGTGGAGGAATATGAGGTTGAGATGAAGAATAAATAATATGAAGGAGAGGTTTATCATTATGGGCTAGTAAGAGGGAGAAAGTGATGGGATGTGTTTGTGTTGTTGGGACAGTAGGTGGGGACCAGCTTCAGGAGCTACAGTGTTGACAGAAAGACTTGCCTTTTGAACAAGCAGGATGAAATCAGTACTTTCTTGTAGCTTAGAGAATACAAGAGATTTAACTAACGTTTGCTGGGGGTCAGATTTCCTATGGTGGTGGGATGAAAAGAATGATAGCTGCCCACATCCTTCAAGAAGGGCGTGAATTTTTTTTTTAATGGAATCAAACTGAGTGATTTCCAGAGAAATTATTTGCCATGTGATGTGCCTGCACTGATGAAGACAAATGCCTTGAAAGATTTTCACTTCTACGTCTTCAAATTCTCTATACATTTTGCAAAATACCGATCGTGACTATTTGGATTTCTGTAGTGGTAATTGGCAAAATTAAACAAAAAGAAAATGTACAAAAAGAAGCATTTCTTTTGTTCAGTTGCTGTTGATTTTTCATAACTGATTGTAGGTGACAAACATTAATATGAATACGTAAACACAAAACTGGCTTGTGAATGCAGCATACACTTTAAATTGGATTCTCGAGCATGTCCGACTGGAAAGTTTATTGTCCCAAGACAGCATTGAGAAATAGCAGTATGAAATACAGCAAGCTACTTGCATAACAGTAAATATAATTTGTATGCAAACACCACTGATGCTGTTGATTTTTAAAAGCCTAACTTTGAAATTTTGATTCTGCTTTAAAAGACAAAATTAGCAAAGTTTTACTTCTTTCATTGCATGCTGTGGTAGGTAACTGTACAAATCGTTCCCTTCGCATATGGCTTTCCCTTTCAAGCAGAAAAAAAAAAATGGGAAGGGAAGGAATATGCAGCTGTGAAATGTTGACATTAGGTTAGAAATTCTTGGTAGTTAGAGTGAAAGGTGTAGCGAAAACTGATTTCTAGCTGATGTTCCTTTCAGAACTTATGACCTGTCAAGAGCTGCAAAATTGACTGAATTTATAATTATGCATTTTCTTAAATCCCACTCTCTTCTACATCAGGAAAGACTCTGATGAGGCAGATCTGGTGCTGGCCAAAGAAGCTAACGTGAAGTGTCCTCAGATTGTAATTGCTTTTTATGAAGAGCGACTAACTTGGCATTCTTGCCCAGAAGATGAAGCACAATAATTGTTTGCATTGCTTTTTTATATACGTTAATATTAAAACCTGAAATTTGATTTATGAGCAATGTGAGAGGCATATGTTCTAACAAGAATCAAATTTGATATTTTTTTGAAGTAGTATGTTTTGCATCAACAGCAAGTAAATAAAAGCTTTCTGCAACTTGCTTCATTTATCGCAAGAGAGCATTTGATACTACTACTTCCTCCATATTAGGTAAAAGCTTTTATAAAACATTCATAAACTTCCATAGTTATGACAGAATCATACTGAATGTCTAAACAAACTCGCAGATGTTTTGTAGTCTTCTATACTATTGATGTGCATGTATCTTCTTTACCCAGACCTAGCCCTCTAAACCTGTAGTATCATTCTTTTTAGTATTTGGGATCACTTAGTCTCAAGAAGAGCAGGTGAAAAATAACTTTGTAGTACTTTGAATGTTACCAAACTGTATATTGTTTACTTTATTGTAAATACTGGTGAACAGTGGTCAATAAAATAGTTTTATATACTTCCTTTATACTGATAGGCTGTGACTCTTTTGAATCGGTATGATATTTCTGAACTTTGATATGCTAAGCTCTTGATTCGTAATATATTTAACTGTGATTTTTTGGGGTAGGTGGTAGATCGATCAATTAATATTACCCCATTGCTACTCTGTAATCACAGTACCAGACAAATAGGAGGCTTTGATGCTTGGGTTATTTTTGTTGAACAATTACCAAGATGTAAGTTTTTTTTTCAGCCAGGAAGGGCCTGTGAAATAATGTGCTTTGGGTACATAAACTTAAGTCACAGATAGCAACCATCCTGCCTGAGTATGGCTGCTGGTCACAAGACTGAGTGGCCTCTGCAGGTATACTAGGAAATATTTGAAATGTGTTGACAGTTACCATCTTTTGCTCTCATTTCAAGTCTAAATACAAGGCTATAATGTAACTCGTGGTGGTTCGTATGGAAGTATTCTTCAGGTGATGGCTACTTGCATAGCTCTGCCTTTGAAGTGGAATATTGTAATGAAGATACATAGGTCATACACTTTATACAAAAGACTTTGTTTCTATTTCAGATTGCATATTAAAGTGAGTCCTATAATCACCTGATTGGAGAATGCCTTCAGAAGGGCAGAAATAAGGGGTGGGGAGCTCAGGAGGAAGAAAGTTGTCTTTACCCTCTCTTTCAGTTATCATTTCTCTTTTCACTTACTTTCTTCTACACACCTTCTTTTATTTGCGTTTTGACTGCTGTGGTATCGTTTGCCTTGAGCTGTGCCTCTCTATACATAAATGGCCAAGCTTGTTTCAGAATTCCTCTAAATTTAGGGTTGTGAGTAGAAAACATAATCCTGTAATATGCTGCTGTCAGTGTCCTAGGTGAGGCAGTTTAAGATTGCCAGGCTGTGACTTCTCAGAAGGTTAAAAAAAGACAGATATTCCTGGAAGCCCTCATATGGTGCACTGAGGAGCAAATGAAGGAATGTAGTCTGTGCTTGATGGTACTGTTTCACAAATTACAACTGTTTGTCTTCTCAGTCTCAAAAGCCATTTACATTGTGAATGATAACTTTTTGCAAAACAACTTAATTGTAGTTCAAGACTGTGGTGGCTAAACTGATGCTAAATTTAAATTTAAATTACCTTTTTATATGTAACTGTCTTGTTGAGATTTTTATTACTGGGTTTGGGCAATATTCAGTTTCTGTCTATTTGTGGTTCTAGGAAAAATCAGACATCCCTGTTGCTGTGGGTGTTCCCTGTCACCAGGAAATGGTAATTCCAGAGCTTGGCTAGCTTCTCTTACCTGTTCCTTATGAGAAAGTGGGGGTAATTTGTCTATGTGCAAGTCTTCTACAGAGTTCACAGCTTCTTTGGGGCCTATAGTAGGAGTATTTATACTACTAGTATATAGGATTCTGAAATCCTTTCGTTTTTTTACCCAGGAGCTTGAGAAATACACAGGCTAAACAAGAATTCCAAAGCAGCTGGTGTTCTGCCTACTTCTTCAGTACGGAGTGCTTTATAAAGAATCTTAAACCCCTTATTCTACGGTTTGCATTTTATTGTCTGGAACTTTGCAGTTCCTATGCTTTGTTTGAAGTGTGCATATCAAGTTTATATGAAGTTGCTGATTCGAAGCGATACCGGTGAAAGCATTGATTTAAGTGATCGGTTATTGTTAGTGGTAGACAGTTTTTTGTTGAAGGTTAATTCTCAATTTGTAACCCTTCAAATACAGAATTGCAACTAGATACAGGTTTTACATTATATTTGGCTCTTTTTTCTGACTATCCATAAAAATGCAGTGTATTCACATTTAAAGAACTTTACAGCTTGTTATACAATTATTTAGAATTCTAATTTTTAACTTTATGATGGTAAAAATGATGACTGCTATTTGCTTTTTTTCCTTTTCTCTCCTCACTTTGTGTCATTTTGATAGTAATAACGCAACACTTTAAAGTTACAAGTTACATAACATTTTGCTGAATGTGCTGCATACATATGCAAAAAATCAACAAATGTTATTAATTTTAAATTAACTGATCAAATAAATGAGATATCTTCTGTAGTTAGTGAATTGTGCAGAGGTTTTTGGTCATTGTCCTTTCCTATACCAAAACAGGTATAATTTCAGGTTGTCATTTCATTATCATTCTGTGTTGATCCTTCTGTCCTGAAAACAAACAAACAAAAAACAACAACAAAAAGCCGACAAAACCACCACCAAAAAAAAAAAAAAAAAAAAAAAAAAAAACAAAACCCAACCAAACAGTTGTGCTTTCTTCAATACTCCTCCCCACAGTAGTATTGAAGTAACTGGTTTGAAGTAATAAGTATTGAAGTAGTATTGGCGGAAGAAAATACTCAAATGTAAACAGTATTTGTTTATTATTTATTATTAGGAGTACTAATTGTTCATTAGTGTATTGAATTAATTGCAAATCAATTAAAAAGCAATTACTGTCAAAGGGAATAAACCAAATATTAATACCTACAAAAAAAGCTTTTGGCATTGCAAGTAAATTCTATGAGCCCAGCACAAACAGATTTACAGGATTCGTGGGAATTTGAGATATATGGTCCAGTTCTCTTCAAAACTGCTTGATATTTTCTTAACAATAGAGTAGGTTCAGGACTCAGCATATGTTGCCATGATTTCAAATGTAACTAGAAGAACATTTTTCCTTTAACTGAAAATTATCATCTTATTTACTTGCCTCAGGTAGGCTCTTGCACTATTAAAAGATTGTCCTCCTTTCCTCTTGGAGGAGCTTTCTCCAACATCAGAGTTTTCCTTACTGTTGGTGTCCTTCTCTTCCTGTTTAGAATTTCTTCTCAAAATACCACTGTGTATTCAATTTTTGGATTTAGCTGCTTCTAGTAAGATGTGTCTACTCTGCTGACAGAGGCCTCTAAACGTGGGCCCCAAATTTGTTCTGCAGTACCTTCCCCAAAATGAAGTCTTACTGCACAGACTTGCTGCACCTTAAAAGCTGCAGCACAAGACCATAAAAGTACAGCTGTATGGTTCCTGGATCAAAACATTGCAGGGTCAAACAGGGCTACTTTTTCCTCTGTAGACTGGTGAAACCGTGTCTCCACTAGCTCAAGGAGCTGTGGTTTGTTTTGTGGAGAAAATATCCTGACTAGGCGCTGGGGGGGTTGTATCTGTTTCAGATGTATCCCATTTGTAGGCAGTTTCTGCCTGATAGTGTTCTGCTCTTCTCCCAGCTTGTAGCTGTGACAAAACTTGAGAGGGTGTGCGGTGGCTGAGGTAGAAGTCTTTGGTGGTATCTTCATCTCAGCAGGAACTGGAAAGAGCTGCAGAAGCTTTGAGCTTCGCTCCTGCTCCTGCCTATTGGGACAATCTCAGCTGTCAGCTTGGGTAACATCAGATCCTCTTGAAGTTCAGATGGAAAACTTCTGTTTCCTAAAATTCATTTCAGCTTCTATGAAAGCACTCTGGGTTCTCATTTCAAATAAATGATAGATCAAGCTAAAAAAGAAAAAAAAAAAAATTAAAAAGGGAAACTTGAAGCACTGTAGCCCAGAGAAAAGCTTGCAATTGATCCACCTCCGTGCAAGCAGGAACGGTGCTTTTCTTCCTTGTAAAGTGCTGTGGGATTGACTAACATGGTGTGGGAACTGGATATGATTCCCAGGGCTCCAGATGGTATCTGCCAGATGGGAGCTCATATTCTTATGTCTAAAGATGCTGGTGTTGATGGCACAGTGTTTTTAAGAGTGAAATAGCCTGTTGTGATGGATTTTCTTACTAGGTAAAGGGTTTAGTAAATGGCAAAGTACTTCCATTTGTTGCAGTTTCTGCAAAATTATTTTGATCTGATCAAAAAGTAGCCCTTCTACATGTGTAGTATTAGATGGCAAGGTTTGGTTTGTTTCCTTGGTTGAATGCACAAATCCCTCAGGCTTGCTAGACCAGCGGAGGGCTCGTTGGCCTCTATGTCTGATTCCTCCTTCCCAAAAGTGTTTTTCTTACTCAGGTGTACTGCTCTGCAGTTTCTGTTTGAAATCTCTGTATATTTTGTTTCAAAATCAATGTCAAAATACTGGGCCTAGTTGCCTGACTTTTTATAAGCAGGGTGAACAATTGGGGAATTTCGGCTTTTATAAAAGGTTTACTGGAGAGCAGTCCTGAGGAAAGGGACTTGGGAGTGCTGGTGGATGAAAAACTGGACATGAGCCACCAGTGTGAAATTGCAGCTCAGAAAGCAAATCACATCCTGGGTTGCATCAAAAGAACTGTGGACAGCAGATCAAGAGAGGTGATTCTGCTCTGGTGAGACCTCACCTGGAGTACTGCATCCAGTTCTGGAGCCCCCAGCGGAAGAAGGATGTAGACATATTGGAGCATGTCCAGAGGAGGGCCACCAAAATGATCAAGGGGCTGGAGCATCTCTCCTATGAGGACAGCCTGAGGGAGTTCAGGCTGGTCAGCCTGGAGAAGAGAAGGCCCTGGAGGGACCTTATAGTGACCTTCCAGCACCTGAAGGGGTCTCCATGAAGGTGGGGGAAGGTCTATTCAATAGGGTTTGTAATGACAGGACAAGGAGTAATAGTTTTAAACTAGGAAAGGATAGATTTAGACTCAATATTAGAAAAAAGAAATCTTTAATAGAAGAGTAATAGATCATTGGAATGTGCTGCCCAGAGAGGCAGCGCAGTGGAGGCCCCAACCCTGGAGTCGTTCAAGGTCAGGCTTGATAGGGCCCTGGATGACCTGACCTAGGCAGAGATGTCCCTACCTGTGTAGGGAGGTTGGACCAGATGACCCTTCCAGCCTAAGACATTTTATAAGAAAGAAAAGGCATGTTAAAGAAACTTAGAAACACTGAATTGTTAAGGTTGGAGAAGACCTTTAAGATCTTTGGGTCCAACCGTTAACCTAACACTACTAGGTCACCACAAAACCATGTCCTTGAGTGCCACATCATGTCTTTTAAATACCTCCAGGCACAGTGACTCACCCACTTGCCTGAGCACCTTGTTCCAGTGCTATGCAACCCTTTCTTTGATTAATTTTTTCCTAATATCCAATCTAAACCTCCCATGGCACAACTACAGGTCTTTTCCTGTTGTCACTTTTTATGTGTAGAAAGATACTGACCCACACCTTGCTACAACCTCCTTTCAGGTAGCTGTAGAGAGCAATAAGGTCTCCCCTGAGCCTCCTTTTCTTCAGGCTAAACAACCCCAGCTCCCTCAGCTGCTCATTGTAAGACTTGTGCTATAGGCCCTTCACCAGCTTTGTTGCTCTTTGGACATGCAGCACCTCCATGTCTTTCTTGTGGCAAGGCGCCCAAAACTGAACACACTGAGGTGTGGCCTCACTGGTGCTGAGTACAGAGGCATAACCACTTCCCTAGTCCTGCTGGCTGCACCATTTCTCATACAAGCCAGGATGCCGTTTGCCTTCTTGGCCACCTGCACACGAGCACACTGCTGGCTCGTATTCAGCTGGCTGTTGACCAGTGCCCCCAGTTTTTTAGTTCTAGGCAGCTTTCCAGCTCCTCTTCACCAAGCCTGTAGCATTGAAAGGTTGTTGTGACCCAAGTGCAGGACACAGCACTTGGCCTCATTGAAGCTCATATGATTTGCCCACCACTCCAGCCTGTCTAGATCCCTGTGTAGAGCCTTCCTACACTCAAGCACATCAAGACATCCACCCAACTTGGCGTTGACTGCAAACATGTTGCCAGTACACTCAATCTCCTCATCCAGATCATTGAGTAAGATGTTAGAGAGAATGGGCCCCAGTACTTAGCCCTGGGGAAGGTGCCAAATGGATTTAACTTCATTCACCATCACTCTTTGGGCCCTGTGTTACATTTTACCAAGCCAGCTTGTTACTCTGTCAATGCACCCCAGGATGCAGTTTCCCCTCTTGGCTGCCAGAGCACACTGCTGACTGTTATTGAGCCTACTGTCAACCAGCACCCCTAGATCCTTTTCTGTAGGACTGCTCTGCAGCCAGTCCTTTCCCAATTTATAATTCCTCCCAACATTACTCCATCCCACAGTCCTGTATTTCTTCTTGTGACATTTCATGCCATTGGCGATTACTCAGTTCTCCAGTCTCTCTAGATCATTCTGCAAGGCTTTTTGTCCCTCAAGAGAGTCAGCAGTACCTCCTTGTTTGGTATCATCAGCAAACTTGCTAATGGTGCATTCAACTCCTGTATCCAGATGGTTGAAAAATACATTGACTAGAACTTGTTCTAGAATCGAACCCGGAGGAATACTGCTGGTGACCAGTTGCCAGCCAGATGTAGCCCCATTCACTGCCACCCTTCGAGCTCTGTCTTCAGCCCATTCTTCATAATGCTCACCTCACAGCCAGACAACTTGTCCAGAAGGAATGCTGTGAGGGACAGTCCCAAAAGCCTCACTAAAACCCAGAAAAAGTACATCCACTACCAATCCCTTCACTCACTAGGTGGGTGACCTTATCATAGAAGGATATCAAATCCGTTAAACAGGACTTACTCTTTGTGAACTCATGTTGACTGTGCACTGTTCTTTAAATGTCTTTCAGTAGTAGCACCCACCATGATCTTCTTCATCATTTTCCCGGGTACTGAATCACTTTTGCACATATAGCTGCACACCAATTTTACATCTCCACGGTAAAGGACTTGATACAATGAGTTAGATGATGTCTAATGATTCTACCAGACCCATGGATCACTGCACTGTAATTCATGGCTTGGTGTTCATTGTTCACTGAGGTCTGCATTGGGTTGCATGACTACGATATAATTGCAGTCACTGAAACATGGTGGGACAGGTCCCATGACTGGAATGTTGTCATGGATGTCTTTAAACTGTTTAGGAAGGACAAGCCAACAAGGCGAGGCGGTGGTGTTGCTCTTCATGTGCGAGAGCAACTGAAATGTGTTGAGTTCGATCCAGGGGTTGAGGTGGAACAGGTTGAAAGCTCTTGGGTAAGAATTAAGAGACAGGCAAAGGGGGGTTAAACTGTTGTGCGAGTCTACTATAGACCACCAATCCAAGAAGAAGATGTTGATGAGGCCTTCTACAGACAACTGGAGGTAGCCTCTAGAACACACTCCTTGGTACTCATGGGTGGCTTCAATCACCCTGATATTTGTTGGGAAGCCCACACAAGCAAGGCATGTTCAGTCAAAAAGGCATCGAAGCAGTGCATCGATGACAACTTCTTAATGCAGGTAGTGGAGGAACCAACGAGAAGAGGTGTGCCGCTGGACCTCATATTAAAGAAAAAAGAACGGCTGGTTGGGGACAGTAAGGTTGGGAACAGCCTTGGTGACAGTGACCACAACACGGTGAAGTTTAGTATTTTACAAGGTAGGAGTGGAGCAATAAGTGGGATTACAACCCTGGACTTCTGCAGGGCTCACTTTGCACTCTTCAAAGATCTACTTGCAGGAATCCCATGGGCTAAGACTCTGGAGGGTAACGGGGCCCAAGAAAGTTGGTCAATTTTTAAATACCACTTCCTTCAAGCTCAAGATAGGTGTGTTCCCTTGAGTAAAAGATCAGGTAGACCACAGTTTCTCCAAGCACAAGATAGATGTGTTCCCATGCATAAAAAATCGGGTCAACGGGCTAAGAGACCTGCATGGATGAGCAGGGAGCTTCTGAAAGAAATCTCATGGAAGAAAGAAGTGTATAGCTCATGTAAGAAGGGACTGGTCACTTGGGAGAAATATAGGGAAACTGTCAAGACATATAGGAAGGCAGTAAGAAATGCCAAAGCCCTCTTAGAACTAAAACTAGCAAAGGAAGTAAAAGAACAAAAAGAGCTTCTTCAAATCTGTCACTAGTAAAAGGACCAATTGTGGAAGTGTGGGCCCACTGCTGAGTGAGGCAGCAGCCCTGGTCACTGAGGCAGAGAAGGCAGGGTTGCTGATACCTTCTTTGCTTTGGTCTTTAATCCT